>NW_028252726.1:0-60776 GCF_964263255.1 Lissotriton vulgaris | reverse complement strand
ATATATATATATATATATATATATATATATATATATATATATATATATATATATATATATATATATTACCTACTGGCTATCGCCAGTAGGTATATATAGTTAGGATTAATTCCCTATGGGATTTCTGAAAATTCTATGTCTAATAACTTTGGCGTTTGTGGACGGAATCGGCTGAAATTTTCAGGAAAATGGCACATTTTGTTTCTGAGCAGCCCCTGAAAATTTGGTGGGGTTTCTTTAAGGGGGGGCTGAGAAAAAAGGGGGGTCCCAAAACGCGTTTTTTACATTGAGTTTTCCATAGGGCGGTTGGACTCACTTTTAGCTCGAACGGCTGAATGGATTTGCACGAAACTTGGCAAAATTGTAGGGACTGTTAGCCCGATGTGCCTTTGCTAGGTCTCAATATATGTGCTTCAGTGGATTTTGAGAAATTAACGTTTAAATCAAGATATATATCTGTAACAGCGCTCCGGGCAGCGATCCGGTCCGCTTACTTTTCGCGTTTCGGAACTTTGCGCGCAGAAAGCTGATTGGCTCTCCGGTGTCTGTCAACATTCTAAACAGTCCAGAGCGGCCGCCATCTTGTCTCTCGGTAGGATCGAGAGAGAAGAAGAGGTGAAAAACGAAAGGGGAATTTAATGAAAGGGGGCAAGGTATCCCCCTCTTGACCCCCTAGGAATGTTGTTGGGGTTATTAAAGGGTCCCGTGGGGAAAAGAAAAAAAAATGATTTTTCACGGTAGAAGCGCTTCACGGGCCGCGAACTGGGCCGCAAACTGGTAGCGAAACGGGAATTCGCCATTTTGTGCTTCGTTAATTAAATTACTAGGTATAAGGGGGTGCGGGAGACATATCCTAATCCCCTATGTTTCCTGAGGGTGGCTGAGGAGGCTGATATATGTTGATACATCTCTTCCAGCGGCTGTGCGTGAGCTTTTTTTTTTTTTGCTGCGTGACAGTCCGGAGCGGCCGCCATCTTGTCTCTCGGTAGGATCGAGAGAGAAGAAGAGGTGAAAAACGAAAGGGGAATTTAATGAAAGGGGGCAAGGTATCCCCCTCTTGACCCCCTAGGAATGTTGTTGGGGTTATTAAAGGGTCCCGTGGGGAAAAGAAAAAAAAAAAGATTTTTCACGGTAGAAGCGCTTCACGGGCCGCGAACTGGGCCGCAAACTGGTAGAGAAACGGGAATTCGCCATTTTGTGCTTCGTTAATTAAATTACTAGGTATAAGGGGGTGCGGGAGACGTATCCTAATCCCCTATGTTTCCTGAGGGTGGCTGAGGAGGCTGATATATGTTGATACATCTCTTCCAGCGGCTGCGCCATCTTGCCTTTTTTCCAATGCCACAATTTTGTCGTGCACGGCAGCCATTTTAGATGCCAGGCTGGTCCCAGGCTATCACCTACCCCTGCGGATGTAGTTTATGGCCCCAGCTGTAGAGAATTCAGACATGCCAACCCTCCCGATTCAGGCGTGTGACTACTGATTTCAGTGCTAGTCTCCCGCCTCCCGATTTCTGCAAGCAAAAACCCGGGGGCATATTACGAACAACTAGCGATAATTTTTGTCTCTAACTTGTTTAGAGACAAAAATTATCGCCGCACATCGGCGATTTTTATCGCAGATAAACCTTGCTATTATCGCAGAAAAGTCAGCGATATTCATGTATTATCGAGCAAATGCTCTTAGCCATGTTATCCACCTCCCATTGGATAACATGGCTAAGAACTGCTCAGGGCAGGTGTTAGATTTTGGAGATATTCGCGCTTAGCGCGAATATCTCCAAAAGTTGGTAATAGAAGATAGCGATGTTAGGGACTGTTTCCAGTCGCTAACATCTTGGCACGCCACTTTGCATGTCATTAGTGATAAGTATCACTGACATGCAAAGCGGGGCCCAAGATGGTCGCTATCTCCTTTTAGCTGTCACTAACTGGTGTTAGCGACAGCTTGGTAATAGGGAGATAATTTTATCTCCGCTTTCATGGCTTTTAAAGCCAAAAAAGCGGAGATAAACCCCCTTGATAATATGCCCCACGATTCCTTGGGGGTTTCAGCTGACAGGGCTTGGTATTGTGTTACATGGTAATTTTTCCAGGAAACGTCAGAGGGTCAATGCAGGGGTTCTAGAAGAGGTGATAAACCATTTAAGCCTCATGAACATGAAGACACTGACTGTTTGGGGAGTGCGAGCTCTGCCCTGCGAGGTCCGTCCTGTTTGGATTTGTCTGCTTTGTCCAGCTGATTTACCTCGCGGTACCCGCTCCGCGGGTCCCGCTTGGCCTGTGTGCCTGGGCGCACCATTACTGCGTGTGGACAAGGGGAGCTGCTGGAAACTCGGGAAGAGGGCTGCGAGCGCCAGGTGAGGATCAGGGACTCCATTGCCCAGGAGTCCCTGTGCTGCCATCATTCCCTGCACCTGGACGCTCTCCCTCTCCCTGCTGGACACGCCCCCTAAGCTCCGCTGTAAAGAGCCTGCTCGCCTTGAGCTCTTTGGGAGACACTGACTGTTTGGGGAGTGCGAGCTCTGCCCTGCGAGGTCCGTCCTGTTTGGATTTGTCTGCTTTGTCCAGCTGATTTACCTCGCGGTACCCGCTCCGCGGGTCCCGCTTCGCCTGTGTGCCTGGGCGCACCATTACTGCGTGTGGACAAGGGGAGCTGCTGGAAACTCGGGAAGAGGGCTGCGAGCGCCAGGTGAGGATCAGGGACTCCATTGCCCAGGAGTCCCTGTGCTGCCATCATTCCCTGCACCTGGACGCTCTCCCTCTCCCTGCTGGACACGCCCCCTAAGCTCCGCTGTAAAGAGCCTGCTCGCCTTGAGCTCTTTGGGAGACACTGACTGTTTGGGGAGTGCGAGCTCTGCCCTGCGAGGTCCGTCCTGTTTGGATTTGTCCAGCTGATTTACCTCGCGGTACCCGCTCCGCGGGTCCCGCTTCGCCTGTGTGCCTGGGCGCACCATTACTGCGTGTGGACAAGGGGAGCTGCTGGAAACTCGGGAAGAGGGCTGCGAGCGCCAGGTGAGGATCAGGAACTCCATTGCCCAGGAGTCCCTGTGCTGCCATCATTCCCTGCACCTGGACGCTCTCCCTCTCCCTGCTGGACACGCCCCATAAACACCCACTCCCTATATTAGGTGCAGCTTCCCCCACGGCGCGGGAGCGCGCGGGAGGGCGCCGGGAGAAGCCCGGGACAAGGGCGGGACCGTCCAAGGCCGTCACCGGCCGGAGTGGGCCGGGCTGGGCCCACTCTCTTGGTTTCCAATTTTGTGCAGATATTTACAGGATTTATTATTTTGTTACACCCGCCTTGGGAGGCATAACTGACTGACCCTCCCGGAGCTTAATCATGCCTTCACCGACAAGGGAGAGTACCCCTCAGAAGCCGGGTGGAGTGAAAAGCGGGACTCTTGAAAACTATTTTGCACGGGCTGTGGGGGAGGCGGACAAAGAGGGAAATTTGTCAAGGTTAAGGGCGGAACGGAGACGATCAGTGGACAACCTGAAAAACACCCCCATGGGAGAACAATCTATTACATTAAGGGAGGAGTTAACTCGAATTGAGGATGTTCCACTCCTGTTAAGGGAGGGTATGAACACCTCCCCAGCTGAAATTACGAGCACAGCTCTACCTACTAGCTCCAGTCCCGTTAGGGGGACTATAGATTTAATCTCACAACCGACCATAGCCCATAAAGATAGGCATCCCAAATTGAAAGTAGTCACCACACAAGTAATCCCGGGACCCCCCCCAAAAAAACGCAGGAGAAGGGCAAAGGGAGCGCAGGGTGGTAAGAAACCCAAGAATCTACACCTAGACTTTGGCAAATCCCTAAAACATTCTGTATCCACAGTAAAACCACTGGCAGAGTCACACCCTAAATCTAATGTGCAGGAAGTTATAGTTCCCGCCTTGAGCAAAGATGTAGGAACTAGTATTGTTAATGTCCCCCTCTCTGTTGTGCCGCTGGGAAACTTGGAATTTCTCTTAAGGTCACTGTTACTCCCGATCAGCGAAAGCGTAAAAAAGATCGAGATCAGACTAACCATATTGGAGGCCACATTGGGAAGTCTGAAAACTCGCGGTGGTCGACAGGAAAGCGATTTAGCACCCATCACCACCCCTGTAGCCTCGCAAGGGTCGAAACACAGGGTAGCTAACCCAGCGCCAGTTCCACCTCAGGCTGTAAATGGGGTAGTCCCCCAAAAACCCCTAAAACCAAATCCTGTAGCTACCAATTCACTTCACGCCAACACGCTTAACCCCCCCCTTGTATCAGTACCTCAGGCACATACGATAGACAATAACATTCCGGACCACCAAAAAAAGCCCCTTGTAAGACCCCGTCGCCCTAACCTACCCCCCGAGACTAATGACCTTACAGTAGTTATGGCAGGGGTCCCGCCACTTGATGAAGGAGAAGTAGAGGATTTTTGTGCCCTAAAAACTAGGGTTATTAAGTGGTTAAACAGAAATAGACCCCTCCCGAGACATCTTAACAATGAGATTATAATGGTAAGAAGGGTCCCATGGGTGGGGAGAACTCAGAAATCCATCACTGGGGACTGTGTTTTGGTGAGTTTCAGGGACAAGGGTACGGTGACGCATATATGTCAAGGGGAAAATATATCAAGGGAATCTACCATCCATACCCTCCGTGTGTCTTTCTTCTTCCCTATTGCCCCAGGCCCACCCCACCCACCCCCAATTCATGATAGATGGGAGAGAGTCGGAAGAAGTGGGCGTCACCAGGCTTCTCATCCCTGGCCACTTATGGGCAGACCGGCACCATTTCTCCCAATTTATAATCGGTTTAATTGTCTAAACGGCCTAGAGGGGGTGGATTGACAAACAGACAAGGCCTCTAAGGAGATCACAGAAAAGGGCGCCCAAGCAGAAACACCAGAGGGGCAAAGACATTCGGCCCTGCAAACCCAAATAGTTAGGGCGGAGGATCCTATGCTTGCAGTTAATAAACAACCAACACATACTCAGACACCGCCTTTAGCTTCATTAGGGGAGGTGGAACTCACTCCATGTCGGTTCCTTAGCTGGAACGTGGCGGGCACTAGAGCTAAAAGACTAGATCCCACATGGATAGACTTCATAGCCAGTAACCACGTAATTGCCCTCCAAGAAACATGGGACACCTCACCAACTTTCTGGTTGGATGGGTTTACAAGTTTTACTATACCTGCAACCCCAAGTAGTGCAGGAAGAGCTAAGGGTGGACTAGTTCTCCTCTTTTCACTTAAACTGGCAGGGACGTTTAAACAACTAGAGTCTGGCTCCCCAAATATTTTAATGGTAGAGTGGATTATCTCACCAGGGCGGGTCCTAGTGGTCTCAAATTTTTATAATTCTTGGGTTAGACAAACAGACACAGCCCATGTGGATCACTTGGAAAATGTTCTTAACGATTACAGTCATAAATCTTGCACTAATTTCGATTTCATAATTTTAGGTGACTTTAACATTCAAAAATGTGTTTTAAAATGTAACTTAGGCAACCTGGAGGGTCAGACTGATAATGGCAATCTGCACTTCGCTCACACCAAGGCGGGGGAGGCGCTTGAATTTTTCCTTGCTAGCCTCAATATGTTTGAACCCCTCAGCACTGGTAGTGACGAATCTTTGCCCACTTACAAAGGGTCTGAAAGTGGGTCTGTGATAGATTTCATTTTTGTTTCTCAGGGTTTAACCTCTAAGATGGGGATATATGAGGTAACTGCCTCCCCACATAGTGACCACAACCCAGTTTCTGCACAGGTTCACTGGAGTGACTTATGGAGCAAACACCTGGGTCTTCCTAGGGCTTGCACATCGACGGTGCCCAGCGACCAGGGCAGACGGCTTAAGTGGGGTAAGGTGGTCCAGGAAGCCTTCATGGCTTCCCTGTGCCCAAAGATAGAGGAACCCATGTGTATTTGTCTAGACCAAAATGCCACTAACAAAGAGATTGTTTTAGCTTTTAACTTTATTTGCTCACAAACAGCTAAAGAACTCACAGTTCCCAAATCCAATTTGCCACCCAAGCCTCATAAATGGTTTGACAGAAATTGTTCTAAAGCCCATAAAGACCTGAAAAATGCACTCAAAACAAAGCCGAGGGATAAAACCTTAATCTCTAAATTAAGATGGGAGTATAAATTGGCTATCAAAAATAGGAAAAATACAATTAAAAAAAATGCCTGGAATGACTTGCTTGACGTGGATGTACTACGTAATAGTAAGAGATTCTGGGACATTATAAATAACCAATTCTTCTCTGGGGAGATTAACACAATCTCCGACTGCATTATCAGTGATGAGAAATGGGTTGACCATTTTAAAAACATATACGGCGGTAATGACTCTGTTAATGGAAACGATATAGGACTGACCAGGGGGCTAGCGGCAGTAGAATTCAACGAGGAGGAGGTATATAAAGCTATAATGGACTCCACGAAGAATAAGGCTCCGGGCCCAGACGGAGTCCCGGTAGACTTTTTTATATACGCCCCAACCACCTGGTCTAAAGTCCTCACAAATGTTTTTAGGGCAACAAATGATGGATGTTTTCCAGAAACTTGGAATACATCTGTCATAGTACCCATTTTTAAAAAAGGAAATAGGGAGAATCCGGGATGCTACCGCCCAATTTCTTTAATAGACTCTGCCTTCAAGATCCTGGGCAGAGTACTATTGACTAAATTGAGAACAAACCTGGAGCTTTGTGGGGGCCTCGCAGAGATTCAATATGGCTTTAGGGAAAAACGGGGAACCTTAGAGCAATGCTCAAATTTACATCTCCTAATATCTAAGTACACGGTGGCCGGGGAGGGCTCACTATATTTAGCCTTTATGGACCTCTCCTCAGCCTTCGACTTGGTTAATAGGGCCAAGCTCTGGGCTATACTCCGTGAGCTTGGTATCGAGGATTCCTTGGTGGCCCTCATAGCAAGTTTGCACCAAGGACTCACTGCGAAGGTCCGGGTAACCAGGGAAGGGCGATGCTCTGACAGCTTTAGGTCAAATAAGGGTGTTCGCCAAGGCTGCATTTTGGCCCCACTTTTATTCACCATTTATATTAATGATCTAGGGAAGTCCTTGTTAGCAGGCAACGCTGATGTCCCGCGGGTAGGTGGGAAGCAGATTCCGGCTCTTCTATATGCGGACGATGCTGTTCTCATCGCCCGCACGGGCATTGGTCTACAGACCCTTCTGGAGCTTTTCGGTTCCTTTATGGCTAAATTAGACTTAAAAATCAATGTGACCAAATCGCACACAATGATCGTGGGTCCGCAGAAAAATAAATCACACACAAAAACCTTTTTCTGTAAAGGCGAGGTTCTCTCCAGGGTCCCTGTTTTTCCATACTTAGGGGTCCTGTTTGATGAGAAGGGCTCCTGGGTTCCGCAAATTAAGGCCAAGCATATTTCTTTAGCCCGGTCCACAGCAGCCCTGATGGATTTTACTAAAAGACTAGGGGCTAAACCAATGGAAGCTGTGTTAAAAGTCTACAAAAGTAAATGCATTTCTATAGCCTCATATGGTGCAGCATTGTGGGGTTATGCCAACCTGGACAGTATGCAGAGGGTAGAAAACAAGCTTGTTAGAAGAATCTTGTCGGTTCCAAACTCTACACCTACCTACTCCATACATGAAGAAGTTGGCCTACCCTATATTATAGATGGATTGAAATTGGCCCCTTTACTTTTTTGGGCCAATACCTGGTTAAATACTGAGTTGTCTCTAAACCACACAATTCTTAAAGATGTGACTGCAAGGGAGGGGGCAATGAAAATAGCCTGGTTGAGATACATAAAGTCATCATTCACTGCCCTCGGGAGACCTGACCTATATACAACACCGTCAATAATTAGGAAAGCGGACATTGCATGGATTAAGAAGGAATTCCAGGGGAGGACACGCTTAGAGAGAGAGGAGTCTGAAGTTAACAAACCACTAGTAAGAGCACACTTGGTTTTGTCCTCTTCCCCCTCGATGGAACCATACCTGCAATATGTTTCTAAACCCTTGCACAGATTTTTGCTAACCAGATTTAGAATGAATCTGATCCACTATTCACTAGGCACCTTCCCTACGTGGGGTAAACCGGAGCATGCACCACCCTGTGAGTGTGACCAGTTTTCCAATCAGGACACTCTCCATTTTTTGTTTTTTTGTGCATTTTATAATACGGAGAGGAGAAAATATCTAATTCCCCTCCTGAAAACTCTTGGCTTTATACAAGTGAGACCAGCCTTGCTCTATCTTCAAAGATTACCGGATGCACACGTCACTTTTTGTGTAGCAAGTTTTCTAACAGCCGCATACAGAGGAAGAAACAAAAGAATCCCTAGAACTGTACTGTTTTAAACTAAAAACCAATATATTAATTGTAACTCCATTTTATATATCATGGTGATTAATTAAGTGACCCTTTTTACGGACACTGTGTAAAAACAAAATGAATTGTGGGTATTTTTAAAATGTTTTTAATGTATGTATTTCTCTTGCCTTTTATGATTTTAACAAAAATCGAATAAAGTGTATTTTGACTGACTGACTGGCCTCATGAACAAGCGCATGGTCTTTTAAAGATTTGTGAAGTACTCGGGGCGGCGGTGTGTGTGTGCCCTCTTTCAGGAGCGGGCGGGGGGGCACTGCCAGCAACTTGCCAGGTCAGGTAGTGTTCAACACGTGCATCACCCTTTCTCTGCCTGCTATTGCGCTCCATGCTTCGGAAAGGTAAGAAAAAAAACGTGCATTTGATTTTGAAATGTCCGATCCTGCAGCAGCACACTTCCAAAGCCCACACATGACAATAACCCGATTCAAGGCCCCATTCACCCGTTTTAAAAAAAATAGATAACACTCCAACAAAGTAAGATTATAAAACTTTATTAACTATTAACTATAACGAACGGAACAAAAACTAAAAACATTTAAACATTTTTCAACACAAAAAGCAACAATGGTTAGAAGCTGTCTTTTGTGCGAATAGTCCCAAGGCAGCACAACGTGCAGAGTTCTGGACGGCACCCAGGTAATGTCGCCTGGGTGCCGCACTGGTTTTGGGATCCTACAATGCAGCACAGAAAAACAGCGTGGGGCGTCCCGGGTGGTGCGGGGGGAGGCCTCGTCAGTAGCGGTCTGTTGTGCGAATAGTCCCAAGGCAGCAGAACGCGTTGAGATGTTGATGGGACTGTGTCCAGTGTCACATGGCTGACACAACATGTACGACAGGCACCCAGGTGATGTCCAGTAAACTGCCGCACTGGTTTTGGTATCCTACAATGCTGCTCCGAAAATTGGCGTGCGGCGGCCCGGGGGTGGGGGAGGCGGCGTGAACGGGCCTCCCCAGGTGGCGGCCATCTAGCTGAGTTGCGCCCGCTCTTGCGGCTACAGCGTCTCGCTCACCATGTTGTTGAGTTGCTTCCACTCTTGCAGTGCAGCGATAGGCGGCTGCCACATGGCTCTTAAAATGGCGGACGGCTCCTCGGTTTTGGGCCTGGTCCACTGAAATGGCCCTGGGACACCTTGGAACTCGGACGCTTGCCTGCTAGGGCTTGGGCTCCATTCTCGAAAAGCGTCCCCTCAGCCGTGAAGATTCTACAAAAGTCTTGGGGGCCCCCGACTCCCGCAGGCTTCCGGTGGGGAGCGGCTGCCATGATTGCTCGCGGAATGACCACGACGGAGCCACGAGATGGTGGTGCTCTCATGCTGACGCCAGCTTCAGTCTGAATGATCCAGAAACAAGGTGGGGCTTTCATCGTTTGGGAAAAAAAAATGTTCTAAACCAATGAAAAGTGTTATTTTTAGGTCATATGACCAAGCCTTCCATCTTTAGGAAACCAAAAGTAAAATGAACCAATGAAAAGTTTTATAAACAAGTCACATGACCTGTTATGCGGCATAGGGCTACAAAAAGCGTAGAAAATCCGTTGGCACGTGAGGCGGCGTCAGTAGCGGACCGATGTGCGAATAGGCCGAAGGCAGCACAACGGGCCGAGATCCGGATGGTACCGAGGTGGTGTCCAGCAAATTGCCGCACTGGTGTGGCCATCCTACAATGCTGCGCCGAAAGACGGCGTGTCCAGCTGAGTTGCGGTCACTGTTGCGGTACAGTGACTCGAACGCGCCGAGATCCGGATGGCACCGAGGTGGTGTCCAGCAAATTGCCGCACTGGTGTGGCCATCCTACAATGCTGCGCCGAAAGACGGCGTGTCCAGCTGAATTGCGGTCACTGTTGCGGTACAGTGACTCGAACGCGCCGAGATCCGGATGGCACCGAGGTGGTGTCCAGCAAATTGCTGCACTGGTGTGGCCATCCTACAATGCTGCGCCGAAAGACGGCGTGTCCAGCTGAGTTGCGGTCACTGTTGCGGTACAGTGAGTCGAACGCGCCGAGATCTGGATGGCCCCGATGTTGTGTCCAGCAAGTTGCCGCACTGGTGTGGCCATCCTACAATGCTGCGCCAAAAGTCGGCGTGGGGTGCCCCGTTGGCTTATGAGGTGATGTCAGTAGTGGACCGATGTGTGAATAGGTCGGAACCAGCACAAGGCGCCAAGATCCGAATGGCAAGTCCTGGATGTTGAGTGCCTCAGTTGAGAGTTCTGAGCAGTGCTTGTAAGACTATCTGAAGTTTATTATAAGAATCAGAGTAAGTTGAAGACTGTCTGAAGCTTATTTGCACCTTTTGCAGCTTCACTATTGCCCAAGGTGGTGTCCAGCGGAACATTTTTCCTTTTCCTTTCTGCTTCTTTTCCTACAATCCGTTTCATCTGAAGACACGACCAGGTCCCTGAATGTGTGTAGGGGGACGCGATTGATTGAATGAAAATGGCGGCTTGACACAAAGCTGACTCAAGCGTTACTGTTGATGCTATACAGACAAAAATTGGTTTTCAGTTTGTACATTCTTCAGGTTTTTTTTTTTCCATCCAAGTCTGATTGAGAGTTTGTAGAAAAATGGCTTCAGATTTTCCACATACTACTCTTCAACATTCTTCCTAAATGTAACAATGTGAAACTCACTAGGAGAACGGCTGTTTCTGTTTCCTTTCAAAATGCTGCCAACAATATTTTCTGAATGGAAGACACCATCTTGTAGCATAAAGGGCCGAAAGGGGTTCTGGTCTGGCCGATGGTTGGTGGAGACATTTTGACTATATCTTGGACCTGCCCGGCCTCGCCCAAAATGGCGCCGGTATAAATGGGACTCGTAACTCCTTGCCCGCAAATGTATATCTAGAAAATGTTATTGTAAGTGGCCCTGTCCTATTTTAATTACAAAATGTATGTCCACCGATTCCGCAACTGTTAGACACCTTAGTTCTTGCAACCTAATGGCCCGCTCGTTACGTTCCTCTACAGTGTAAATGTCTCCTCATCATATACGATTTCAGTTTGCTCCGTGGCCGGCCCACGTGGTTATAGGCCCGTATTTGTATACTGACATTTTCACAATAAAGGTTTTTAAAACAAAACACGGTAGTAGTATTTACATTGGTAAAGTTTTTACTTTTAGTCACTGTTTTCGAATCAGTAAAAGGCAAGTGAAATAAAGCAGTCCAATTACATGACGGATAAAAGGTATAATATGTAGGAACGCAGTAAAGATAAATGGTCAAGGGCAGTTGTGTTTTTCATGTCTGCAACATAAAGTGATCGATAAGAATCTGATAATCAGGCGTATCGGCGACTAAGACAGCAGGCCGAATCTCTTTTACTCAACGGCTCCGTCATGGAAGGAAGAAACGCCCTTTTTCTCGAAAAAGGAATATATTTTACTTGCAAGACAGTTGTAAATTTTCCGGGAAAGTACATTAGCGTGGAATATTATAACATATGTTTGAAAAAAAAATATTGTTCGAAAACAATAAAAAGCGTAATTTTTAGGTCATATGACCAAGCTTTTCATCATTAAATTAACAAAAGTAAAATGAACCAATGAAAAGTTTTATTAACAAGTCACATGACCTGTTATGCTTACGTTACGCGCTGCGCGCCGCGCCTCGGATCACTTCCGGGTGCGCTAACGCGGCGTGTCATATAACGCATTACGCGACAACGTAGGTCAAGAATATAGTCAAAATGTCTCCACCAACCAGCGTTCAGAACACAACCCCTTTCAGCAGTCCAAAAAGTTCTGTTAAATGACAACAGAGGGGACAGGCAACAAGAACCATCAGTCAAAGAGGGGAGGGCACGTTCTTCTCTTCCGGGTCATGTTGGGGCGCTACCGGAACTGATCGAATTGGTAGTCTACAGTGTTTCTGGATGTTTCAGACTAAAGCTGGCGTCAGCATGAGACCACTACCATCTCGTAGCTCCGTCGTGGCCATTCCACGAGCAATCATGGCAGCCGCTCCCCACCAGAAGTCTGCGGGAGTCGGAGGCCCCCAAGACTTTTGTAGAATCTTCACGGCTGAGGGGACGCTTTTCGAGAATGGGACCCAAGCCCTATCAGGGAAGCGTCCGAGTTCCAAGGTGTCCCAGGGCCATTTTAGTGGACCAGGCCCAAAACCGAAGAGCCGGCCGCCATTTTGAGAGTCCTGTGGCAGCCGCCTATCGCTGCACCGCAAGAGCGGGAGCAACTCAACTACATGATGAGCGAGACGCTGTAGTCGCAAGAGCGGGCGGTAAACAGCTGAATGGTGGAAGAGGCACAGTGTAGCAAAAGCGGGCGGAATGGCAACTAAAACGGTAAAGGGGCGCCCCACTACAGCTTGTCTTCAGGTCAAACGGATTGTGGGACAAGGTCCAGAATTGAAGAGTCATCAAAAGGCAAAAAGTTCCGCCGGACCCCGGAAGCCGGCCGCCTATGTCGGGGGCGATCTCAGGCTACACCAGTGCTATAAGACTTGGGGAGGGTGTCGGAGCCAAGCGTCTTCTCCGAGTCCATGGCCATCACACCGCCCCTCAGGGGCCTCCGTCAAGCTGTTTAGGAAGCTAACATATCACATTGTTTTCTAATGCAGTCAGGTCCACAAACGACACTCACTTACTTTGAGAATAGTGAAGCTGCAGTAGGTGGAAATAAGCTTCAGACAGTGTTACAAGCACTGCTCAGAACTCTTAACTATGGCACCCAACATCCAGAACTTATGCTATTTGAGAATGGCAGTGACATCGAAGCATCTCAGGGACCAAAACCATTAACGTACTTTCACGTATGAAAATCTTACTTGGGGAGGGGGCAGGAGCGAAGCGCCCCCTCCCAGTCAGCGCCACCACACCGTATGTTGAAAATTTGAAGCCATCGTTCTACAAAGTCAACCAAACTTGGATTGAAAAATCTAGAAAAATGTACAAACTGAAAACCAGTTTTGGTCTGCATAGCATCAGTAGCAACGCTTGAGTCAGCTTTGTGTCAAGCCGCCATTTTGATTCAACAAAGCACAGGCATTGAAAAAGGCTCAAATTCAGAACTCTAAACTATGGCACCCAACATCCAGGAGCTTGCCATCCGGATCTTGGAGCCTTGTGCTGCTTTTGATCTATTCACACATCGGTCCACTACTGACATCATCTTATAAACCAATGTTATGTAAATAGTTTTTTAATAAAATGTTTTACCCTGTTTCTTTGCTGGTGTGTTGTGTATATTTTTAATATTTGCATAGGGTTTGTCGTTATTTTGTGCGGGATGGGTGATGGAGCCGAGCTGTCTTGCAGCCCTCATGGTGTGGAGCTCAGTTCATCTCACTATTTTCGTATTTCTCATGAAGGGTTGTTCCTAATATTTCTATTTTAGCGAGGTCAAAAAGAGATCCAATTAGTCGCCTACTGATTTTGCTCGATTACTTTTATTTTTTTTACACGATTTTTCACTATCTGCAAAGACTAAACAGAGTATTGCGACTTTGTGCTTGTTTGTAAATAGAGAATGATCCAAAGAGAACCAATTCTAAAACAGTAAATGCTTGGACAACAATCAATCAAATGGAGAGACAAGCAGGCACGACGGATTACAACGGGGGCAAAGGCTTGCGTTAACTACCGTTCACTATCTGCAAAGAGAGAGTACTACTAAGACAAAAGAGGGGAGGGGGGGTGCAGCGTTCAAAGCACATCAGCGCGCATAAATACGAAAATGTTTTTATCTATCACGTACTTGACATTTTAAAGCTTTTCATATTTGCTATTAAAAAAACAATGAAATTCACAGAAAAAACCATAGGTTATAGTGGATATATAGTTAGGAATTTGCATTTACAAAACCTTGAAAATTCAATGAAAAAATCATTGGTTTTAGGCCATATATAGTTAGGGATTTGCATTTACAAAACCTTATTTTACTCGCATAAAACCATTGAAATTCCATATATAGTTATAAGCGCTAACTATATATCGCGCACCCGCAATCCACTGCTGATGATGTCACATATTACATCATTCATGACATGGTTAGTGACATCACTGATGACATCACTGATGACATCTCAAATGACATCACTGATGACATCACTGAAAACATCTCATTTGACATGACTGATAACATCACTGATGATATCATTCATGTGATAATACGATGAACCTCTTCATACTCTAATATAACCTTAGATACAATCAGTGTAAACAGACACTCACAGACTGTCACTCATCCATGGAGTTACTCACACACCTAGTCAGTCATGCAAAGAATCAATCACACCTCCATTTCCTCAACTATACAGTTATACAAAATTTACTTATTCAAACATATACTAACACATATTTACTCTATTATACAATCCCTGATACAAGTTCACAATGATCCATACAGCCACTCACACATTCACTGGCTCTTATGCACAGTTATTTATATATGTCAACTCTCACATGTACTGTGTTTTACATATGTACTTACTTTGACATGTAGCACTGAGATATCCATTCACTCACCAATGCACTCATGCACACAGTCAACCGCCCATACAGCTGTTTCCACATGCACTTTTGAAACCATACATCTAGTGAATCAACTGCTCACACATCTATGCACAGAGTCATACACCTCCCAGCCACCTACACACACACTCAGTATCCCATACAAAAACTTGGGCAACCAATCAATAACCCATATAGTTACTCATATAGCTACTTATCAACACATGCAACAGTTTACAGAACAACAGACATAATGATGCACAAATTAAGACAGTTTAGTCACTAACCCATGCACTCAGTGAGACACATTTAATCACTCACTCATACAGTCAGTCATGCACCTACTAAATCCTTCATCCAGACACTTATATATCCACTCATTCTTCAATATGTAAGAGATATTTTAACTTTACAGAAACATACAGTCACTGCATGTTGTCATCAGTGATGTCATCAGTGATGTCATTTGAGATGTCATCAGTGATGTCATCAGTGATGTCACTAACCATGTCATGAATGATGTAATATGTGACATCATCAGCAGTGGATTGCGGGTGCGCGATATATAGTTAGCGCTTATAACTATATATGGAATTTCAATGGTTTTATGCGAGTAAAATAAGGTTTTGTAAATGCAAATATCTAACTATATATGGCCTAAAACCAATGGTTTTTTCATTGAATTTTCAAGGTTTTGTAAATGCAAATTCCTAACTATATATCCACTATAACCTATGGTTTTTTCTGTGAATATATATATATATATATATGTATATATATATATATATACATATATCAATATATATCACCTACTGGCGATAGCCAGTAGGTATATATAGTTAGGACCTAGCTACCATAGGAAATCCGCAACATTCTATTGGGAATAACTTTGCCACCGGTTGAGGAATTTGCGTGTAATTTTCCCAAATTTTAACCAGCTCCGCTGCGCTGCTTCCCGAAATGTTTCGGGGGGATTCGTGAAGTGAGGGCTGAGAAAAAAGGGGGGTCCCAAAACGTGTTTTCCCCATGTTCATTTCCATAGGACGTTCTGACAAGGCTACAGCCCGAACCGCTGAACGGAATTACACCAAACTTGGCAAAATTGTAGGGACTGGTACGCAGAAGTGCCTTTGCTATATTTGGTGAAAATTATTCCAGTGGTTACATGAAAATTAACTTCAAAAAAACATCTATATCTGTATGAGCTTACCCGTACGCATACCGTACGCGTACGGTACGCGTATGTGTGCGTACCTCTACGTGCACAAGCTGCATGCTGATTGGTTGCTGCTGTCTGTCAACACTCCAAAACAGAAATTGTGGGCAGCCATCTTGTGCCTCGGTAGAGTGAGGTACAGGAAAGCAGAAAAACAAATGTGTAGAACTCAAAAAAGGGGCAGGGTAGAAGCACCCTGACCCCCTAGGCCTGCTCAGGGGGTCCCACAAGGCCCCAAAAGGCAAAAAAAAAAAAAAAATGTTTTTAAAGTCGCGGGGTATGTGTAACTCCCATATATAGTTAGGACCTAGCTACCATAGGAAATCCGCAACATTCTATTGGGAATAACTTTGCCACCGGTTGAGGAATTTGCGTGTAATTTTCCCAAATTTTAACCAGCTCCGCTGCGCTCCTTCCCGAAATGTTTCGGGGGGATTCGTGAAGTGAGGGCTGAGAAAAAAGGGGGGTCCCAAAACGTGTTTTCCCCATGTTCATTTCCATAGGAAGTTCTGACAAGGCTACAGCCCGAACCGCTGAACGGAATTACACCAAACTTGGCAAAATTGTAGGGACTGGTACGCAGAAGTGCCTTTGCTATATTTGGTGAAAATTATTCCAGTGGTTTCATGAAAATTAACTTCAAAAAAACATCTATATCTGTATGAGCTTACCCGTACGCATACCGTACGCGTATGGTACACGTATGTGTGCGTACCTCTACGTGCACAAGCTGCATGCTGATTGGTTGCCGCTGTCTGTCAACACTCCAAAACAGAAATTGTGGGCAGCCATCTTGTGCCTCGGTAGAGTGAGGTACAGGAAAGCAGAAAAACAAATGTGTAGAACTCAAAAAAGGGGCAGGGTAGAAGCACCCTGACCCCCTAGGCCTGCTCAGGGGGTCCCACAAGGACCCAAAAGGCAAACAAAATAAAAAAAAAATGTTTTTAAAGTCGTGGGGTACGTGTAACCCCCATATTATTATGACTGGAGGGTCAGCAGCGGTCAGAAAGACCGTCTGCCGCTTTTCCGCCCTGGTCGCCTTGCGACCGGGTGGAAAAGGGTTCTCTATGGTGGGGGTGTCTTTCAGACATGGCCAGCCATATTAGTATGGGCATTTTCCAATTTCCACAGAAAGGCATGTGAAGTCTGCTTTGGGGCCTGTTGCAGGCCCCCAGAGACTCCGTGGGGGGGTTGGGGGGTGCGCATAGGGGTACCTATGGTACCCCCCAGCATTACAAAGAACCGCGCGGTGCCTGCCACGTTGTGCTTTGAAATGCACTACATGTATTTTTACCATTGCGGCAGGCGGTGCTGAAATCACCGCCCGCCACAATGTTAAAAATACAGGATGCACCCGCCACTGTGGTGGGAACATCCTAATTTCACAATGGGATGGCGGGCAGGCAAAGTCTGCCCGCCATCCTAATGGGGGCTTTAGTGTTTTTGGCCATGCATTCTGAAGTTTATTACATTTCATTATGTTTTCACACTTAACGAATTCCCTTTCTCTGTGGAATTCGTCTCTACTACCAGATAATGGGAGCCATTAGGAGGCTCAGCCTATTTCTTACTATCATGCCCTGGATGGGTCTGTGTTCCAATTCTTCTTGAATTTTAATTAGCTGAGTTTCCTTTTTTCGGTTGCTCTGCTGATGGGATTCAAAATGTCTAGCCACTGGGTAAATTACATCCTTATTGCTAATCGCTGTCATATGCTCAAATATCCGTTGTTTGGTCGAGTAGATAGTGCTTCCTACATTTTTCAGGTGGCATGGACATATTAGGCAATAGACCATAAACTCTGTAGGCAATTCATACATTTCTTAATCAGTTTAGGATTTGTCAGACCTGGAACTTGGTAGGCGAGGCGGAGATTGTACTGCTGTTTATACATGCCTTGCATTTGCCGCAAGGGAGAAAGCCTTTAAAGTATTTAGAAACCACTTCATATTGTTCCCACTGTAGATGGCTTTCCACTATCTTGTCATGGATTGAACAATATTCCTGAACCTGATAAGGGGATGAAGTGGCAAATTATTCTCAAGATACGCAGAATTAGAGAATTTGGTAATCATTCAGAAATTGTTTTATGTTTCTTCTATTCCTTCCTTGATCTCATCTTTGAATAGATCTTCTCTTATTTTCTCCTTCACTTTATGCAAAGCCCCTGTGAGTATTTGTCTTTGGTAGCCTCTTGTCTTAAATCTTCTCATACTTTCCACTGCTGCTACCTGAAATTCCCTTTCTCTTGAGTAGTTGCATTTTATATGCAAAAGCTCACCGCAAGGGATGCTGTTAATCAATTTTGTGGGATGCCTACTTTTAGCATGTAATACTGAATTTCCAGCAGTTGGTTTTCTGTTGAAGGAAGTGAAGCTCTTATTACCACAGAAAAAAACCTGGAGATCAAGAAAATGAAAAGGATAATTCTTCCCTGTGAGTGCGGGTCATAACTTTTTTGGAGCTGCATATACGTGCTCATGCCCGTGCATGACCCAGCACCCGCTCGTGAATGCTGAAGCAAGGGGGACCCTGGAGCATTGATATATATATATATATATATATATATATATATATATATATATATATATATATATATATATATAGGAGAGTAGGGTCTGCTATCCTATGGTCACCCCAAATTTTTGCTTTTTGCTTCACTGGTTTCTGACTTAATGTGGCTGTGGGCCTGCTAATCAGACCCACAGCCTGCTGTTCTCTCTCTAAATTACTGCCAATGCACTCTAGGTGCATTACGAATTGGAACTGGTTCACCTTATGAGCCCCTGTATAAGTGCACCCTAGGTGCCCAGGGCATAGGTGTATCCAAGGCCTACCAGGGGCTGCAGCATGTATTATGCCACCCCTGGCCTGGCCTCCATATTTGACACAACTGGCTGATCACTCAGCTGGGGTAAGTCGGTGTAACCACCTCTTACTTAGGTACAGTATGTCTGTGCCTAACCCTAAACTGGACACATATGTTCCTATCAGCCACTCCTATGGAAGGCCTCATCAATCCTGGAGGCAGAGTGCTTGGAAATATGTGAGATGGTGCTCTGGCATGAGCTGAGCCTGTCTGCAGCTGTCGGGAACCACTCCCTAAGCTGTTCCGGGATATTGCCATACCATATACTCTTAAGTGCATTATAATCCTCGCGGTTAAATGCTATCTTTGGTTTGGCTTTATCAAAACATGTCGAGTAAGGTGTCATACGAATTGGAATACTATCCCCTCGCCAATTCTGGCGACGGGGATAGCATTCCACCCTTCTAGAGGGACACGACATGTGTGTAGCCTTAACCCCGGTTAAAGTTAAACAGAGCCTCAGCTTCACAAAATGGACGCTGCCACCACAGACACAAGTCTGGCCTCCTGCTGCTGACCGAAACTCGGCAGATGGTGGCCTGGACAAAGGGTTTCCTGCCTTGGGAGGTGCGAGCACCACCCCAGACAGGATTTTGTGTATTGGGTAGGACAGGGCTGAATAGAATCAGACATGCCCGGGGCACACAAGGTGTCCCCGTGCATAGGCCAGCCCAAACCGGTTCTGGGGCCTTCCAGCCCCAGTCCTGGCGCGGAGCTGGACAAAGGAAAGGGGGTGTAACCGCCCCCCTTCCTGGTTCCTCCCAGAGGAGGGACCTAGTAGGTGATCCACCTCCTAGATTGGGAATAAGAGGGGGAGCAGTGCCATTGCACAGCAGATCATCCCGAAATCAACTTAAAACTAAGAAGAAGACTGGACTTCGACATTCTGCTGCACAGAAGACTGAAGAAGAATCTCCCTTGTGGCCAAGGAGTGACCACCCTGTGAACACAGGTACCAACCAGCAACTCGACGTCTGCTTTGCCGCCGCCTCCCGCCGGAGACCGAGCCCAGAGCCCGACAAGAACCAGACTCCCAGACCTCTCAGAGCCCGATCCACAGTCCCTGCGAAGAAGGGACCCGTGGAGGCACCGAGTGACGTGGGACCGGACCTCTTGAAAGACACTCGAAAAGCTGACTGCGCAGCTTCTGAGGCATCCTCGACGTTGTGCTTTGGGGATTGAGAACCCCCACCACCGAGCAGCCCTTGCACCGAAGATCAGCCCTCCAGCATCTCCACGATCTGCGTGGGGCCCTTTTGCATTGTGCCACTCGACGCGCCATCCCGGCCACTAGCCACGTGGTCAGCGGCCATCTTGGTGACGAACCCGAAGATTTAAACAGCAGGTCTGGTTGCTCCAGACCTACCCAAGCTCCTGTGAAAAGGAGCACCCGCTCTGACCTTACTGGTCCGAGTGAACAGCATCTTTCAACTTCTGCGTGGCTTGCATTTGCCAAGGCCTGTTTGCTCCGATCAGGTCGCCAACACCGCCAACAGCGAGAAGCCTACGTGGGACAGCTCGTGACCGACTCCTGGACGTCCTCGACCCCGGGTATCCACGTGGCTGCAGAAAGAAGCTACCCGACAACGCCTGTTTGCACCCGACATCGCCTGGTTCCAATCTGGTTCCACGGTAGTCACTGGCTAGTGACTTTGAACATTGTCCCCTCTGCTTTCAGGTCTTCACATCTTCAGATCCACCCTTGGATCCACCGGAACTCTTCTCATCGAGCCGCCTGCAGCATCTTCAGCTCCAAGCACCATCGACCAGCGTGACGAAACCCGACACAACTTCGACCCTGTGCACCCGCTTCCTGTGGGTGAGGTAACTCAGCTCCGCCGGTGCTCCTGCACTGGTACACATCCCAAGGGCCTGTGTTTTAAGTTTCAGCTCCGTAGGTCACTCGGAAGGTTCCTAACTTTCTAACTTTGTACTTTTTACGCACCATAGACTTTGTATTGGAAAGTGCGTGCACTTTGAACACTGCACCCGAGTCCCGTGGGCCTCTCCCGACTTAGTTAACTCCAGTCTCGAATAGCTCCAGCGATTCCCAAGGCCCTAGGCCTCTTCACTTTCCTCCTGGTATCACTTATACCACTTTCTTAGTATATGGTTTAGGTGGCCCCTAGGGCTCATCCATATTGTGCAACTTTTGTGTATTTTAAACTGTCTTGTGATTTAACGCTTGTGCTTCTGTGCTCATAAAGAGTCCAGGGGATTTTAATAGTTAATAAATCAATATATATTTTCAATATATATCTGTGTGGTGCCCCTTTCATTTGGTATTCAAGGGGGTTGTGTATGGTATAACAGCTGGCTTCACATGCCTTTCAGAGTTTAGCCTAAGACTGCTTTGTCCACGTTACCACTAGGATAACTGGTCTACAAGGTTGAATTACAACCATCATCATAAGGGTTGCTTGGCATGGTACAAAGTGATCACTAGAACTAGTGAGCATTATATACCAGGCCAACTTCTCACATTGGTGAGCAGCGGATTGGGATCTGAGCTTGCTGTTGTTTTACCATTACAATCTTTGAGATTATCACTTGAAAGATCATACAGGTACCTGCTAGGTACATATAAAACAAGACTAGTATACTTAAGTTCTACTGAACTTAGTTGTTGTAGAGCAAAGGGAGTAGCACACCCTAGCTACAACTACTAGACAGGTTTAGTAGGTAAACACCAGTGTAGGTAGATTGCAACACATCCACCCACACTAGAGCAATGTCTGGAACAGAGGGGTCCAGTGGACTTACTCCTGTTGAGAGTGACCCTCCAAGGGCACCATCCCAGTTTGCTATTTTTCCCTTTAAGGAATTAAGACAGCTTTGTGTCTTAAGGGGTCTGAAGACAGGGCCTTCCCCTACTACAGACCACCTAAGAGAGCTCTTGGATCAGTCTGAGGCTCTAAAGACCTCTAAAGCAAACCCCACAGGGAATGCTGAAGGAGGCCATCCTTCAGAGGATGATACTGTAGACACCCCTGCCCCTATCATCCTGGTAGATGAGGATGCCTCCACCACTGGAGCTCCTCAAGTAGATGTAGAGGAAGAGGAAGAAGAAGAGGAGGAGGAGGTGGAAAGCAGTGAGTCAGATGATGACAGAAATAGTCAGGTGCTGGTCAGTAGACTGAACCAGGCTAACTTAAGTCAACTTGGGAATGAATCAGGTAACAACCCATTCAGACCCCCAGGTGGACTTAACCAGGAGCCTAGGAGGAGAAGGATTCACTCAGGTGACTCTGACAACTCCTATGCTTCTAGAGGTTCTCATGGTCACTCCAGAAGGAGGATGACTAGCCCTCAGAGAAGGGAACATGAGACCAAATTGAGAGAATCTCAAATTAGAGAGGCTGAATTGAGAGTCCAGAGACAAGAGTTAGAGATTGCCCTGGCCCAAGAGAAACTTGCTAGAGCAAGGCAGCCTAGAGAGAGTGGGGTAATAGAACCCACTGGTGGCAGCAATATCCACAAGGATAAAGACAGGTCTTTTGATAATAGAAACCTGAGTAAGATTGTGCCCCCCTACAAAGCTGGGGATGATATCCATAAATGGATTACTGCAATGGAGAGAGCCTGCAGAGTACAGCAGATCCCTCAGGAGCAGTGGGCAGCAATCTTGTGGCTCTCCTTTGAAGGTAGAGGCCGAGACAGACTCCTCACAGTTAGTGATGGGGATTCTAGAAACTACCTGGTCCTGAAGAGTGCTCTGATTGATGGGTTAGGCTTAACCACTGAACAGTACAGGTTAATGTTCAGAGATACCCAGAAGACACAGACTCAGGACTGGTCTGAATTTGTTGAGTGTGCCACTAAGGCTCTGGAGGGATGGTTGCTGGGAAGCAAGGTTACAGACTATGAAGGATTGTATAATTTGCTGATGAGAGAACAAATTTTAAATAATTGTCAGAACCAGCAGTTGCATCAACATTTGGTTGACTCAGATTTGACCTCTCCCCAAGAATTGGGAAAGAGGGCAGATAAATGGGTAAGAACCAGAGTTAAGCAAAAGAACCAGAACCAGAACCAGGGTGGTGACCAGAAGAAAACAGACCAGAAGGGTGGGGAGCAGAAAGCTAAAGACCAGAAGTCTTCAACAGGGCCCCAAACTGAGACAGAGGGTGGGTCCCAAACTTCCAAGAAGAAGAAGAAAGAAGGTCAGAAGAAACCCTGGTGTAAAACTTGTAAGAACACCTCTCACTGGACAAGTGAGTGTAAAAAGGGTGGAGCCCCCAGCACTGCAGCCCCTAAGGCACCTGCACCCACTAGTACAGTTAGCAGTGCTGGTCCTCAAGCCAAGGGTTTAGTGGGGATCACTTTGGGAACTGGAGGAGATTCTGACCTAGTCAGAACTCTTACACAGGCTGTTCTGGTTTGTGAAGGGGACCTAGATTTGGTCCCTGACATAAGTCCCAGTAATCTGGGCAAATACAGACAGACGCCTTTGATTAACAACAAAGTGGCTCAAGCTTACAGGGACACATGTGCCAGTGTCACTATGGTGACACCTAACTTTGTGGACCCTGGACAATACATGCCAGGCGATGATTACCTGGTGACCAATGCCAGCAATGTCACTACTACACATAGTGTGGCACTTGTTAACTTTTCCTGGGGAGGGGTAACTGGCCTAAAGAAAGTTGTGGTTAGTGCTGATCTCCCAGTAGAATGTTTGTTGGGCAATGACCTGGAGAACTCTCTATGGTCAGAAGTTGAGTACAGGACTCATGCAGAGATGTTAGGGATATCATCACATGTCCTTGCTGTGACCAGGTCACAGGCCAAAAAGTGCCTCTCTGAACCTCAGGTCTTGGATCCTGGAACAATGGACCAAGTACCTCCCAAGAAGAAGAACAGGAGGGTTAAGGCTGCGCCTTCCCAACTGCCTACAAGTGAGGATCAGGCTTCACAGGAAGCTGATCTTGAGACCCCTGAAGGAACTGTCCCTGAAGAACTTGAACCTGATCAGGTTGAGTTTCTGGGGACAGGGGGACCTTCTAGGGCAGACTTGGGGCAGGCTCAGTTAACCTGTCCTTCTCTTGAACCCCTCAGACAGCAGGCTGCTGCTGAGGCTGCTGGGAATGCTCAAGCTGCCCATAAAGTATATTGGGACGATGGACTCCTTTATTCAGAGGCTAGAGACCCCAAGCCTGGTGCTACCAGGAGGTTGGTTATACCTCTGCAATTTAGGGGCTTCCTACTCACCTTGGCCCATGATATTCCTTTAGCAGGACACCTAGGCCAGAACAAGACTTGGGACAGGCTTGTCCCTCACTTTCACTGGCCTCACATGTCTGAAGACACCAAGGAGTTTTGTCGCTCCTGTGAAACCTGCCAAGCCAGTGGTAAAGCAGGTGGAACAACAAAGGCCCCCCTGATACCACTACCTGTGGTGGGGGTTCCCTTTGAGAGAGTGGGGATTGATATTGTTGGTCCAATGGATCCCCCTACAGCATCTGGGCACAGATTCATACTGGTGGTAGTGGATCATGCCACCAGGTACCCAGAGGCAATTCCCCTTAGGACCACAACAGCTCCTGTTGTGGCCAGGGCCTTACTTGGAGTTTTCTCCAGAGTGGGGTTTCCTAAGGAGGTAATATCAGATAGAGAGACCAACTTCATGTCTGGATATTTGACAGCTATGTGGAAGGAATGTGGTGTCAACTACAAGTTCACCACTCCTTATCACCCACAATGCAATGGGCTTGTTGAGAGATTTAACAAGACCCTAAAGGGCATGATTAAAGGATTACCTGAAAAGCTCAGGCGAAGATGGGACATCCTTCTGCCCTGCCTTTTGTTCGCTTACAGAGAGGTCCCTCAAAAGGGGGTTGGCTTCAGCCCCTTTGAATTGTTGTTTGGGCACCCTGTAAGAGGACCCCTGTGTCTTGTGAAGGAAGGATGGGAGTTACCTCTCAAAAAGCCTAAACAGGACATAGTGGACTATGTACTTGGTCTCCGCTCCAGGATGGCAGAGTACATGGAAAAGGCATCTAAAAACCTTGAGGCTAGCCAAGAATTACAAAAAGCTTGGCATGACCAAAAGGCTGTCCTTGTTGAATTTCAGCCTGGACAGAAGGTATGGGTGTTGGAGCCAGTGGCCCCAGCAGCACTCCAAGACAAGTGGTCTGGACCCCATACAATTTTGGAAAAGAAGGGAGAGGTTACCTACTTGGTGGACCTAGGAACTCCCAGGAGACCCCACAGGGTGCTCCATGTGAACAGATTGAAGGCATATGTCAGCAGGGCAGACATGGGCTTGCTCATGGCTACAGATGAGGGACAGGAGGAAGAGAGTGACCCTCTCCCAGACCTGCTCACTCAGAACCCTGAGGATGGCTCAGTTGATGGTGTGGCCTTAGGTGGCAGCCTCACTGAACATCAGCAACATGACTGCAGACAAGTTCTACAGGCATACAGGCATATGTTCTCATTGACACCCAGTCAGACTAACTGGTGTACACATGTGGTGGACACTGGTGACAGTCTTCCTGTAAAAAGCAAAATTTACAGGCAACCTGACCACGTCAGGGACTGTATAAAGACTGAGGTGCAAAAGATGCTGGAATTAGGTGTCATTGAGCCTTCAGAGAGCCCCTGGGCTAGCCCAGTGGTTCTGGTCCCCAAACCTCACACCAAAGATGGCAAGAGAGAGATGAGGTTCTGTGTGGATTACAGAGGACTCAATGCTGTCACCAGGACAGATGCACACCCTATTCCAAGGGCAGATGAGCTCATTGACAAGTTGGCTTCTGCCAAATATTTGAGCACATTTGACTTGACAGCTGGCTACTGGCAAATCAGGTTAGCTGAGGAGTCTAAAGCCAAAACAGCATTTTCTACCCCTAGTGGGCATTATCAGTTTGTGGTGATGCCCTTTGGTTTGAAAAATGCACCTGCCACCTTCCAAAGGTTGGTGAACCAAGTCCTCACTGGGTTGGATGACTTTTGTGCAGCTTATCTGGACGATATTGCTGTCTTTAGCTCCACCTGGGAGGATCACCTGATCCACCTGAAGGAAGTGCTTGAGGCTCTGCAGAAGGCAGGCCTCACTATCAAGGCAACAAAGTGCCAGATAGGGCAGAGCAAGGTTGTATACCTGGGCCACCTTGTAGGTGGAGGCCAAGTTCAACCACTGGAGAGTAAGATCCAGACCATCAAGGACTGGTCCCCTCCAACTACCCAGACTCAGGTCAGAGCTTTCTTGGGCCTGACTGGGTACTACAGGAAGTTTGTTAAGAACTATGGGTCCATTGTGACTCCTCTTAATGATCTGACATCCAAGAAGATGCCCAAAAAGGTTCAGTGGACAGAAATCTGTCAAAAGGCATTTGATGACCTGAAGAAGGCCATGTGCTCTGCACCTATCCTGAAGAGTCCTGACTACTCAAGAGAGTTCATTGTCCAAACAGATGCTTCTGAGTTGGGAGTGGGAGCAGTGCTTTCACAGCTTAATGTAGATGGCCAGGACCAGCCCATTGCTTTCATTAGCAGAAGGCTGACCCCCAGAGAGAAACGTTGGTCAGCTATAGAGAGGGAGGCCTTTGCTGTGGTGTGGGCCCTGAAGAAGTTGAGACCATACTTATTTGGTACTCACTTCAAGATTCAGACCGACCATAAGCCCCTCCTATGGCTTAATCAGATGAAGGGTGAAAACCCCAAACTACTCAGGTGGTCCATTTCCCTACAGGGGATGGACTTTACAGTGGAGCACCGCCCAGGGACTGACCATGGCAACGCAGATGGTCTCTCCAGGTACTTCCACTTAGAACATGAAGACACAACTGGTCAAGGTTAGTCTAATGTCCCTGCGTTTGGGGGGGGGGTTATGTAGGAGAGTAGGGTCTGCTATCCTATGGTCACCCCAAATTTTTGCTTTTTGCTTCACTGGTTTCTGACTTAATGTGGCTGTGGGCCTGCTAATCAGACCCACAGCCTGCTGTTCTCTCTCTAAATTACTGCCAATGCACTCTAGGTGCATTACGAATTGGAACTGGTTCACCTTATGAGCCCCTGTATAAGTGCACCCTAGGTGCCCAGGGCATAGGTGTATCCAAGGCCTACCAGGGGCTGCAGCATGTATTATGCCACCCCTGGCCTGGCCTCCATATTTGACACAACTGGCTGATCACTCAGCTGGGGTAAGTCGGTGTAACCACCTCTTACTTAGGTACAGTATGTCTGTGCCTAACCCTAAACTGGACACATATGTTCCTATCAGCCACTCCTATGGAAGGCCTCATCAATCCTGGAGGCAGAGTGCTTGGAAATATGTGAGATGGTGCTCTGGCATGAGCTGAGCCTGTCTGCAGCTGTCGGGAACCACTCCCTAAGCTGTTCCGGGATATTGCCATACCATATACTCTTAAGTGCATTATAATCCTCGCGGTTAAATGCTATCTTTGGTTTGGCTTTATCAAAACATGTCGAGTAAGGTGTCATACGAATTGGAATACTATCCCCTCGCCAATTCTGGCGACGGGGATAGCATTCCACCCTTCTAGAGGGACACGACATGTGTGTAGCCTTAACCCCGGTTAAAGTTAAACAGAGCCTCAGCTTCACAAAATGGACGCTGCCACCACAGACACAAGTCTGGCCTCCTGCTGCTGACCGAAACTCGGCAGATGGTGGCCTGGACAAAGGGTTTCCTGCCTTGGGAGGTGCGAGCACCACCCCAGACAGGATTTTGTGTATTGGGTAGGACAGGGCTGAATAGAATCAGACATGCCCGGGGCACACAAGGTGTCCCCGTGCATAGGCCAGCCCAAACCGGTTCTGGGGCCTTCCAGCCCCAGTCCTGGCGCGGAGCTGGACAAAGGAAAGGGGGTGTAACCGCCCCCCTTCCTGGTTCCTCCCAGAGGAGGGACCTAGTAGGTGATCCACCCCCTAGATTGGGAATAAGAGGGGGAGCAGTGCCATTGCACAGCAGATCATCCCGAAATCAACTTAAAACTAAGAAGAAGATTGGACTTCGACATTCTGCTGCACAGAAGACTGAAGAAGAATCTCCCTTGTGGCCAAGGAGTGACCACCCTGTGAACACAGGTACCAACCAGCAACTCGACGTCTGCTTTGCCGCCGCCTCCCGCCGGAGACCGAGCCCAGAGCCCGACAAGAACCAGACTCCCAGACCTCTCAGAGCCCGATCCACAGTCCCTGCGAAGAAGGGACCCGTGGAGGCACCGAGTGACGTGGGACCGGACCTCTTGAAAGACACTCGAAAAGCTGACTGCGCAGCTTCTGAGGCATCCTCGACGTTGTGCTTTGGGGATTGAGAACCCCCACCACCGAGCAGCCCTTGCACCGAAGATCAGCCCTCCAGCATCTCCACGATCTGCGTGGGGCCCTTTTGCATTGTGCCACTCGACGCGCCATCCCGGCCACTAGCCACGTGGTCAGCGGCCATCTTGGCGACGAACCCGAAGATTTAAACAGCAGGTCTGGTTGCTCCAGACCTACCCAAGCTCCTGTGAAAAGGAGCACCCGCTCTGACCTTGCTGGTCCGAGTGAACAGCATCTTTCAACTTCTGCGTGGCTTGCATTTGCCAAGGCCTGTTTGCTCCGATCAGGTCGCCGACACCGCCAACAGCGAGAAGCCTACGTGGGACAGCTCGTGACCGACTCCTGGACGTCCTCGACCCCGGGTATCCACGTGGCTGCAGAAAGAAGCTACCCGACAACGCCTGTTTGCACCCGACATCGCCTGGTTCCAATCTGGTTCCACGGTAGTCACTGGCTAGTGACTTTGAACATTGTCCCCTCTGCTTTCAGGTCTTCACATCTTCAGATCCACCCTTGGATCCACCGGAACTCTTCTCATCGAGCCGCCTGCAGCATCTTCAGCTCCAAGCACCATCGACCAGCGTGACGAAACCCGACACAACTTCGACCCTGTGCACCCGCTTCCTGTGGGTGAGGTAACTCAGCTCCGCCGGTGCTCCTGCACTGGTACACATCCCAAGGGCCTGTGTTTTAAGTTTCAGCTCCGTAGGTCACTCGGAAGGTTCCTAACTTTCTAACTTTGTACTTTTTACGCACCATAGACTTTGTATTGGAAAGTGCGTGCACTTTGAACACTGCACCCGAGTCCCGTGGGCCTCTCCCGACTTAGTTAACTCCAGTCTCGAATAGCTCCAGCGATTCCCAAGGCCCTAGGCCTCTTCACTTTCCTCCTGGTATCACTTATACCACTTTCTTAGTATATGGTTTAGGTGGCCCCTAGGACTCATCCATATTGTGCAACTTTTGTGTATTTTAAACTGTCTTGTGATTTAACGCTTGTGCTTCTGTGCTCATAAAGAGTCCAGGGGATTTTAATAGTTAATAAATCAATATATATTTTCAATATATATCTGTGTGGTGCCCCTTTCATTTGGTATTCAAGGGGGTTGTGTATGGTATAACAGCTGGCTTCACATGCCTTTCAGAGTTTAGCCTAAGACTGCTTTGTCCACGTTACCACTAGGATAACTGGTCTACAAGGTTGAATTACAACCATCATCATAAGGGTTGCTTGGCATGGTACAAAGTGATCACTAGAACTAGTGAGCATTATATACCAGGCCAACTTCTCACAATATATATATATATATATATATATATATATATATATATATATATATATATATATATATATATATATATATATATATCTTACAGGGGGTCAGCAGTAGGTACTTTAAGTAGGACCTAGTTTCCATATGTAGATCATTTTTTAACTTTTGCCCAAAAGGTGTCACTGTGGGTGCTATTGACTGGGAAAGTTTCGGGGTGATCTGTGCAGTGGAGACCGAGAATTGAGGGCACGAAATAAGGTTGTGTTTGTAATGTTAATTCACATTGGAACCTTTAGCACCTCTATAGCCTGAACCGCTGAATGGACTTATTGAAACACATATATGATGTGCGATGGGATCAAAATATGGTGTTATTAACTCGTGATATTGCCACGTTATATACCAGTTTACGACATGCTGATGGACTAAGGGCCACAGAACATTTATTAAAACACCACCAACTGATCCACACCAACTGATCCACGCCACCAAGAAAACTGCATTCAAGGAACGACTGGACAACAACGCACACAACAGCAAGGAACTCTTCAACATCGTTAAAGAGCTCTCCAACCCCAACGCCGGAAACAACGACATCACCCCTTCGCAGGACCTCTGCAACTCCCTCGCCTCCTACTTCCACAACAAGATCGCGGACATACACAACAGCTTCAGCTCTCAACCAACGCACGCCACGACTGAACCACCGCCTCTCACCACGACCCTCCGCGCCTGGACCCCGATCAGCACCGAAGACACCATCCGCACGATGAACTCCATCCACTCCGGATCTCCGACCAACCCCTGCCCTCACCACGTCTTCAACAAGGCCGAAGCTGTCATCGCACCCCACCTGCGGGACATCATCAACACCTCCTTCGACACCGCCACCTTCCCGGAGAGCTGGAAGCACGCCGAACTCAAAGCTCTACTAAAGAAGCCATCAGCCGACCCCACCGACCTCAAGAACTACCGCCCCATCTCGCTGCTCCCGTTTCCTGCTAAAGTAATCGAGAAGACCGTCAACAAGCAGCTGGCCGCCTTCCTTGAGACAAACGGATCCCTCGACCTCTCGCAGTCTGGCTTTCGGGCCAACCACAGCACCAAGACCGCCCTGATCGCAGCCACCGATGACATTCGAGCCCTGCTCGACAACGGAGAAACAGCGGCCCTCATCCTCCTAGACCTCTCCGCGGCCTTCGACACTGTCTGCCACCGTACCCTAGTACAGCGCCTCAGCAACGCCGGAATCCAGGAGAAGGCACTGGAATGGATCACCTCGTTCCTCGCCGGAAGGACACAGAGAGTCCGCCTCCCCCCGTTCAGATCAGAAGCCACCGAAGTCATCTGAGGCGTTACTCAAGGCTCCTCGCTCAGCCCAACCCTCTTCAACGTCTACATGAGCCCCCTCGGAGACATTGCACGCCAACACAACCTCAACATCATCTCCTATGCCGACGACACCCAGCTGATCCTCTCCTTAACCTGTGGTAAATAATTTTACCGTACAATTTTTGATTACATTAAATGACAATAAGGATAGCTCAATCAAATGAGAGGCAGAGTCCGTGGTATCTGAGTCATACGGGCTTTAATGAAATGCCTCGAGGCATGGGACATCGGGTTCCATCACCACTAAGGTTCAGGAAGGGACATTCAACATTTTATTAACATCACACATTATATATAGTAAAACAGTATAATTGAAATGAATACAGTAGGCGTAACAGGTGAAAAGAGAGAGATAAGAACACATGTGCGTAACAGAAGGCGTGTAAGAAGGCGTACACATGGGCGTGTACTTGACATGTCAGAGAAACGTCACAAGAAACGTCACATGTGGGTGGATGCTTTAGAGAAAGTTTGCAGAATCAGCAGAAACTTTTGGCATACAAGCGCGCAACTGAGCATGACGTGTAACTGGGGAGAGCTGGGGGCTTTGACTTTAGCACTAGTAGAGGAGACTAATGTCTGGGATGTCAGAACGACCTGCACTTAAAGCATATCTGATATCTTATGTTTGGAGGATGTAGTGTCTGAAGTAAAAGGTCTCTCGGGCAGAGGCCGTTCATCACTGAATGCTAGTGCGTGCATATGGATCTTCATGTGAAGTGCGGGGGCCATGGGCCTACCATGGTAACGGGAGCAGTAAATTACTTGCATGGAGACAGGAAGGCAGGGCCCTTTGCTCTGCAGCCGTGAATATGTTTACCTATTTCACTAGACTGGAATGTGTTTTCGAGGAGGCTGAGCAGATAACTTGTAGGTAAAACATCGTCTTGGCAAGCAGACCAGGCCGAGCCGGGCACCGCTCGTCTGAGCAGGAAGTAAGGCAGAGGTCAGGGATGCATACCTAAACTGCAGCTTTCAGAGGCAGAAAAGAACTCGGAGCCTCGATTAAGGGTCTGGCTCGACTGGGCCAGAAAACATGGAGAAAACGTGTGCTTTACTCAAAAGTGTACCATGTAAAGACGTTGGCACCATAGGCCTAGAAGCCTAATTAACGTGATATTCTTGGGGAACTGTATAACTGACATGTTAACGTTGGATGCAAATGCATATGCGTCTTTCTAGCAGGCACGGAAAAGGAATTACATGACATACAAGGGACACGTGTGTTTGGATAGGGTGCGAGTGGGGGACACATTAGCTACCTAAAAATGTCTATTTCCTCATTCCCTCCTTGGCCCCTACTACACCCATTAGGATATATCTATTTTCATGAGACCATCTATCTGTTCATATAACATCATTTGCTCTTCTTTTATCATTCGGGAACGGGAACTTGGACTGGGAATACAAGCTGTGGCGCACAAGCCGCAAATCGCTGGCCCACATTGCAGACAGAGACAACAGCTGAATAGGATAAGCAGTATTATTCCTAGGAATGATAGCAATTTCCATCCCCAGGCGGACATTACACTCCAGAGCCAACCGGACCAAGTCCAGGTGCCTGGATTCTGGTGTATCAGGTGAGCAATTTCGTGGAGCCGTGTTATGGCCTTATACACGGATGGCGCGTTATTTGGAATAAACACGCAACAACTGGATCCGATCACTCTACAAGCCCCGCCCCTATCGGCCAGGATGATGTCAAGGACAAGACGATTTTGAAGAACAACAAGTCTCATAGCAGACTGCTCTTCAGTCAGGTTACCTGAAGCAGAAGTAGTTTCATTCACTACCGCTTCCAGTGTTCTAGTTAATTTGCGTATCAATTTACTGTTTTGGACAGGACATACAAAGAAAAAGAATCCTTTATTGAAATCTGTATATTGTTCCCACGTTGTCTCAGTCTGATCGACTATTGGGGACTTGATCTCCCTTCTATGTCTTACATGCACAAGGCGTGAATTTCGATGATAATCAGGTGGGGCTAGGAAAACAGGTGGTAATAGGAACGCAATATAACACGTCCCATCCCAATCAGGGGGCAGATGTACATAAGCGGTGTGACCACAAATAAAATAAGAATGGCGAGATGCTTTGAAAGTAGACTTTCCTTTATTGCTGAATTCGACCACAGTATTACAATCACTGTGTCCTAGATGTACTGAACCATTCTTTCTAACGCATAATTCGCCTTTCACTGGCAAAACTGTTATAAACGGCAAGTTCGAATTAGTCTCGGACTGGACGTTCAGGATCATAAGATTGAGGGAAAAGTTACCTAATTCATACACTTCATTTTCTAGGTCGGTCCCTCTCCTTTGGGGAAGACCGTCTGCGTCTGGGAAACATGCTTTATTCATGACTGTATTCAGGTTCCCCCATATCCAATTGCCTTGGGAAACTTTGGACTTACTGTCTAAAGAAGACATTAGAGCAAACCATGCTCCACATGAACCATTATGTGTAAACGGGTAGGGAAAGAGGGGCAGAGCTCCCTTGTATTTCTGATAAGGTGGGAGTCGGCCACATACCCAGCAATTGGTGGCATTACTGGTCTGGTGAGTGTGGTGTAACATACGAATGAATGTATTGTTGCGCATTGCTAGTCGATAGGATAATTCATGAGGGGGCAGGTCACTGAAAGTGTGCTCTACAGAGTCATTAGAGGAATTATGCGCATGTGAACCAAAAGAAGGAAAGAATTCATGTAACATGAAACTTATACATATAATCGAAATGCTCAGAATAAACATGAAAATTAACGTTATGATGCATCTACTATGCAAGTGTTTGCAATATTGTTCTCTCTTTTCGATTCGCCTATCTCTCTGACTACTTGGGTCTATCTTATTCATGTCAGAAACCTGTCTAACCGCTTCACCCGAGGGGGACTTAAACAATTAAACGCTGTCTGACTTACTAGACCTCAATTTGGCTCGGTACTCCTGCTGCGGAGTTTTCTCTAACAGGGGGAGTTTAGAGTCAGTGTCTGAAACGGGGCAGTCTTTGATAACAGTCTCTAGACACAATCCATAAAACCGCTTCACGTGGCTAGAGTGGAGCCATCCCATGTGACCTTCCAGTTTTACTGCGGTCCACGTGGTCATCAACACCAGCTTTGGCTGCTTCCACCTTGGCTCCAGAGGGCTTGTGCGATCGAAGTTGCAGACGTAGACATAGTTCCCTGGAACGATTTCATGTGGTTTTACTTGGGTGTTGTCCGGGAAGGCAGCCGCAACCTGTGAACGACAAGATAGTAGTGCGGACATCAAGGAAGCTAGGTAATCTGTCAGCATATTACTGTCGACATCCGTGATTTTACGAAGCATAGGCGTTCCCCACATATTGGGAGGTCGGCCAAAGACTACCTCATAGGGAGATAGTCCGGTTCTAGAATGAGCTACCATGCGCATATAGAAGAGGGCAACTGGCAATGCTACTATCCAATCTACACCTTTTTCTGCACAGACCTTTGCTAATCGTGTTTTCAGAGTTTGGTTGTGACGTTCGACTAGACCAGCTGCTTCGGGGTGTCGGACACAGTGAAACTTCCACTGGTAACCTAACAGGAGTGATACCTGTTTCATAAGTTCAGACGAGAATGGCTGTCCATTATCTGAGTACACGACACGGGGCAAACCGTATCGCGGAAAGAATTCACGAACCAACTGCTTGGCAGTGGTCGCGGCAGTGTAATCTGGGACTGGATATGCTTCTGTCCATCTGGAAAGGGCACATACAACTACGAGGACATATTTGAATCCTCTACATCGGTCCATCTGGATATAATCCATCTGGAGGACTTCAAAAGGATGGTCAGGAGGATGGAATCCACCTTGTTCCACGGGAATGCCTTTGCCTGGATTGAACTGACAACAGATCATACAGGTACGCACTTTCTGTTTTGCTGCTGCACGTAAATGCTTGTTGAACCAGAGGTTTTGAATGCTGTCTAACATGGCTTTTTCTCCTAAGTGTGCTGGACTATGTGCTGTATTAATGATAACTTGAACCATAGAGTCGGGGAGGAACCATGTGGCTCTACCCTTCGTCATCCATCCCTGATCTGTCTGGATCCCTCCTTGTTCAGTCCATTTCTTGATTTCGTCTGGAGTGGCATGTGTCTGTAAGTCGAGTACATCTAGAGTGGGATCCTTCACTGTCATACAATGTGTCTGTGATGATATTTCAGTCTTTGTCGTGTCTGTCGGTATGTCAGTTTGAGTCTGAGCTGTGAGTTTAGCTTTTCGATCTGCCAGGTCGTTACCCTGGGAAATGGCGTCAGTGACTTTCGTATGTGCCTTGCACTTCATGATAGCAATGGATGCAGGTAAGTGTATCGCTTCTAATAGAGCTTGAATGAGGGGACCATGCTGTATCTTGGCGCCATGAGAAGTTAAAAAACCTCTCTCTTGCCAGAGGACGCCGAAGTCGTGAACGACTCCGAATGCGTACTGTGAATCTGTATATATGTTTACTTTCAGGTTCTTGGCTCGGATGCAGGCTTGGGTCAGAGCAATGAGCTCTGCTGCTTGGGCAGACAATGTGTCAATACGATGTGTTTCTATGACTTCAGTCTCAGTGGTCACTGCATAGGCGGCCACTAACTCTCCTGTGCTTGTTCTCATACATGAACCATCCACATAAAGTGTCAGGTCTGGGTCGGGTAATGCAATGTCTGTCAAGTCTTGTCTGGGTTTCGTTACTGTATTGATGACTTCCACGCAGTCATGTGGTGTCGGGTCAATTGTGCTCGAGGGTAACAATGTGGCAGGGTTTAATGTATTGCAACGTCTGATCTCTATGTGTGGCTGAAATAATGTCAATTCATATCCTGTCAGTCTTGCTATGGTCAAGTGTTGTGTCTGGGTTCGGTTCAGAAGAACTTCCATGGAGTGTGGAACTTGTACTGTCAGGGGATGTCCTAACACTATTGAGTCGCTTTGTCTGATTGCTAGGGCTGTTGCTGCAACTGATTTGAGGCACGCAGGCAGCGCCTGGGCCACTGGATCCAATGTACTAGAAAAATAAGCACAAGGCTTATGGTGTCCTGCTTGATCTTGTGTGAGCACAGATAATGCTGTGCCATCTTGTTCAGTAACAAAAAGTGTAAAAGGTTTGCTATAACATGGTGTCGCTAAAACAGATGCTTGACATAAGGCTTTCTTCAATTCTTCAAAAACTTGTGTGTGTTCCTGAGTCCAAGGGAGGACAGTCGAAGTCGCTGCCTCCTGTGTTGTCAACTGTATGAGTGGTTTAGCTAGATATGCATACTGAGGGATCCATTGTCTGCAGTAAGAAGTGAGGCCAATGAAGGCCCGTACCTCCTTTTGTGTCTTGGGTTGTGGCAGATGTGCAATTAACTGGATACGGTCTGGTGTCAACTGTCTCCCCCACTTGGACAGCAAGTGCCCAAGGTATACCACTTGCTGGGCACAGAATTGTAGCTTCGAAGGGGACACTTTATGCCCCTTTTCGGCCAAGAAATACAAGACAGTCAGTGACGCGCGCTCGCAGTCACGTTCGGTCCGTGCTGTTATTAACAGGTCATCAACGTATTGCAGCAGAGCAGTGTCAGTAGGCATGTGAATACCATCTAGTTGTTGTTTCAGGGCTTGACTGTAAATACTAGGACTTTCTGTGAACCCTTGAGGTGCACGTGCAAATTTGAAGCTTCGGCCATTTAAAGAGAATCCGAAGAGATACTGGCTTTCAGGATGAATGGGGACACTAAAGAAGGCGTTCTTGAGGTCAATTACAGTAAAGAAAGCTGCTTCGGAATCAATAGCAGTCAACAAGGAAGAAATGTCTGGCACTACTGAGTACTGGGGAATGATGCATTTAATAAATTCTCTAAGGTCAATCACCAATCGGTAGACTGGTGGTGCATTTGGGTCAGTTCGTTTAAGAATCGGAATGATTGGAGAATTACATACATTGGAGTCAGTTTCTATAACTACTCCTTGGGCAATCAGTTCGTCAATAATTTTCAGTAAGGCTGCTACAGCCTCGGGTGGCAATTTGTATTGTCGGATTCTGGGTAGTACAACTCCTTGCTTGAGTGTAACACGATAAGGTGTAATGTGCATACAACCTACATCAGTCGGACCTTGTGCCCATAAATGCTGTGGTACATTTTGCAATCTTGGATCAAAATCTCTCAACACATAATGACCTTTGAAATCACGTAAAAACAATCCCACTCCTTCCGGAGAACAACATATCACTGCTCCTAGAGCTTTCAACGTTTTAATACCAAGCAGATTTTCAGGACATGCTTTCGTAAGTAACAAGTCTGTAGTACGGGACAATGGACCAACTTCTAGGGAAACTGGCTTTGACACTTCGTTAACAATAGTCTTTCCTGAAAAACCCAGGGAAACATTCTGTGAGCCTGAGAGGGGTGCCCCTGGAACCTCGTCATGACTGATGGTAGTTCTGCTTGCCCCTGTGTCAATCAAAAATTTTCTGTCTTTCCCTAAGACCTGACTATGTATATAGGGACCCTCTTGATCTACAGGAACCTCAATAAGAGGCAAGCCAACCTCCCTCTCTAGGCTGTTTCATGAGTACTGTTGATAATCGGGGTAATCTGACTGTGCATACTGGTACATTTGCTGTGTAACATGTTGCGTGGCAGCAATAGGTTGGGGTTGGGGCACAGCTACTGTCTGTTGTGTATTCTGTGGAGTTTGCGTGTTCTGTGGAATATTCTGTGGACATGTTCTTGTCTAGGAGGACGCGGTCTTTCTTTCGTCCTGCCTGTGGCAATATTATATTTCAGAACGGTACATTCGTTTATATAATGACCTGGCTGTTTACAATAGTTGCAATTCCCTTTAACGGGAGCTGCAGAATGACCTGGCGGTGCTGTACCCTTTTTCTGACCGTCAGCTGGAACAGACTGAGCAACTAGTACTTTCATTTTCGTGTCTTTCATACGTCTCTGTTCATGATCATGTTCCTCTCTAATTTGGTTCTGGTGGTACTGTAGCATTTGTAACATTTGAGAAGGGGTATTTGCTTGCCATGTACTCTCAACTTTCAGTACTCTATTTTTAACTTGTGGTAAGGAATTCTCGACTAATTTGGTTACAAAAAGATGTGGGTATGATTCACTACTTGTTTTCAAGCCGCTATTAATAATGAAACATTTCTTGAATCTGGAATAAAAATCACTAGTGTCTTCGTCTTGTTTCTGTTTGCAGGCTGAGATTGCATCCAAGTCTTCTTTCTTTATTGCCAATAACCTCAGCAAGACCTGTACTAATAATCCTGGTAATGCTTTAGCTTTGTCCCCAAGACCCGTACCTGGGACTCGTCTATTTTCATCGTCTTCTAATTCAGTCCAACTAATCTTTGTATCTCCCACCTCCCATTCTTTTTCTTTGAGTTTTTCGTAAATGCCGGCAGGCAACAATACCTTTAACATTTTAATAATATCGGAATACGTATAATCTCCCATGAGTAGCATGTCTTTTAACTCACGGTGGAACCCTGCTGGATCTTTATCATGACAGGGCACTAATTTCTTCATTTCCAATAGTTCAATTTTAGTCAAGGGTGTGTATACGAATACTCGTTGAAGCTCACCCCCTGCGGTCTGGACGGGATGAACTTCTCGTAAGGGATTCTGTCTGTCTATGTAAAATGGTTGTCTTACTGGGGGTAGAACAGGAACGAAATGTGGAGTCAGGAAAGTTCTGTATTTATGGCGTTGTTCTAGAATGATGTTAATTAAATCAGTACCTAGGCCTCTCCATCTTTTTAGGAGTAATTCTTCCAATATGTTATATAGGGGACCTGGATCAGAATGCTGACTCTCATATAGTGTAATGAGATGCTGGATCATGTACATACCAGCTAGTCGCTGTTCATCTGGGGAAAGAGTCAAAAATGTTTGCGCTACTGAATCATCTTTATATACGCTGTTATTTCCAGCCCATTGTACTGCTGATCGGGCTAGTTCTTGTTCACGCATGGTACTAAGTTCACTGTAACCTATTCGTTGTTTTAGTACTTTATCAGTGTCTTGAAATAAATGTTCAAGAGAACATTGTTCTGGTATAGGAGAAAGAAAACGTTTCTTGCTTTCTGGGCGTATGGGTCTGTCAAAAGGTCTTGCTCTACCTACGTACGCTATTCTACCTGTGTCTGCTTCTGTATCATCTATATTTTCATCCTCTGTGATTTCATCGTCCTCTTTCTCGGCTTCCCTAGCTGCTTTCTCTTTTTCGTGTATTACTATAATTTCTTTACGGATCTTTCTGTACATGGATTCTACACAACTTTGTTTATTATGTTTACCATCAGCTATATTGTTACTCCAATTAATCAGGATGTCCATCTCTTCTTTGCTTGTACCTGGTCGATCTCGTTCCCTTATCAAACAATTTATCAAAAACTGTAAGATCATTCTCTGTGTCTCAACCTTATTGTGTGCCATGGCCTCGTGAATGCATTCTGGTCTCTCCCCTGTTCTAATGAAATTATATATGTTATCTAAATGTTGTTTCATATGTGGTAGAAGAAACAGATAGTTTGTGACTCGTCGTAAACGTATTGAGAATAGCATCATCTCGTCTTCGCCTGGTACTGGATCATATCTGCAATCTGTAAGGTACTGTCTAAGGGTTGAGAATGACGCCGCTTTTGGGGTACGTTGTAATGGTATTTCTCTAAGTGTCATTCGTTTTACTTGAGGTGGGGTGACAGGTTGACCTCCTGCTGCGCCTCCTGTAGTGGAAGCGTAACCATCGACTAACTGTGCTATCGGTGGTAGTAACGGAACCGGTCGAGTAGGTGAAGTAGTAATAGGTGCAGGTAATGTAAGTTGGCCATGTGTTGCTGGAGTAAAATGATTGTTAGGACCAGTGGCAGGAGGAACAGTAGCAGGTGGGACAGTGGGAGGGGTTGTGTCATCCTGAACAGGCTGTTGTGGAACAGTATTAGCAGGAACATTATCAGCAGGTGGTACAGTTACACGTACATTGGTATACTCTGGAGCTACATCATCTAAATAAGAGGAAAGGAAAATGTCCGCTGCGGTCTGTTTATGACGAAATTTAGTCGGAACCAATGGTGGTGGCAAGTTACGGGGTACTTCCGGGGTCACCTTGGGCAGGCCCTCGGCGAGAACAGGATACATGCCTGTAATAAGGGCATTTCTTTGTCTATCTTGTTGTTCTATTCTGACTCGTTCTCCTTCTTCTAGTAACTCTTTCTCTCTAGCTTTTTCAGATTCTTCTCTACTTCTCTCTGCTTTCCTGATTTCTTTCTCTGTTCTTCTATGCGCTTCTTTACGCCACAATTCTATGGCATCTTTCTGGGATTGTCTGGCTTTCTTTTTTCATAATGCTTCTTCTTCTCTCATGATACAATCAGCATCCCATGTCCCTGAGACAGGCCATCTATATTTCTCTTCCAGATCTTTTGTGTACTCTACCCACAAATCTAGATACAGTATGGCATCTAAGCCATGTTTGTGGTACATAAAATGTCCTGGAGTGTCCCTAGGCGGGACGGGAACTGCTTCTTCGAGTAACCCTTTCCTAGTTTCTATCTGACGTAATTTCGAGAACAGAGGCATTTTTGAACTAACTTGAACGTGAACACAATAAACACAGTAATGAATAGCAAACAATCATTCATACCACGACATTAAACACATTAAAACATTTCAGACTGGTATTACCTGGTACATAGAAAAACATGAATACTGAAATCTCGAGATACAATACTAGAATACTCAATCACTAGATGCACTGCTAAACAGTACAGACAATACCGGTCCCATAAAGAGACACGTCCGTACCGTATTCACCTAAGTGAACACGTCTGAACTGGACCGGATCTGTGTACCCAGACCCGTCTTGACCGGGCACAAATTAATGAACCCGTCTAGATGCGTTCCCAACAACCGTACTCACCGGGAAGCAAAAACTGAAGGCCTCGGAAACTGGACTGGACTGGACTGCTACGACGTCTGGCTGCTACTACGCATGCGCTTCGGAACAGGTGGGCCTCCGGATACCTCGGACCTTGTGCTCTCGACTAGGGGCTCTGGTCGGGATCCTCCGCATTCCTCACCGCCTCGTCTGGATGCCGGACCGCAGTCTCCGTCTCCTCCGTGGGCCCGAGGGAGATAGCAGGAAAACCTGCAGGTGTGCACTGGATCCGTCGCAGCTGTAGAAGGGGTCAGGGGCCTGCGTTACATCGCCGGCGAGTGGGGAAGGGGGGGGGTGCCTATTCGGGCGCCAGAATTATGTGGTAAATAATTTTACCGTACAATTTTTGATTACATTAAATGACAATAAGGATAGCTCAATCAAATGAGAGGCAGAGTCTGTGGTATCTGAGTCATACGGGCTTTAATGAAATGCCTCGAGGCATGGGACATCGGGTTCCATCACCACTAAGGTTCAGGAAGGGACATTCAACATTTTATTAACATCACACATTATATATAGTAAAACAGTATATTTGAAATGAATACAGTAGGCGTAACAGGTGAAAAGAGAGAGATAAGGACACATGTGCGTAACAGGAGGCGTGTAAGAAGGCGTACACATGGGCGTGTACTTGACATGTCAGAGAAACGTCACAAGAAACGTCACATGTGGGTGGATGCTTTAGAGAAAGTTTGCAGAATCAGCAGAAACTTTTGGCATACAAGTGCGCAACTGAGCATGACGTGTAACTGGGGAGAGCTGGGGGCTTTGACTTTAGCACTAGTAGAGGAGACTAATGTCTGGGATGTCAGAACGACCTGCACTTAAAGCATATCTGATATCTTATGTTTGGAGGATGTAGTGTCTGAAGTAAAAGGTCTCTCGGGCAGAGGCCGTTCATCACTGAATGCTAGTGCATGCATATGGATCTTCATGTGAAGTGCGGGGGCCATGGGCCTACCATGGTAACGGGAGCAGTAAATTACTTGCATGGAGACAGGAAGGCAGGGCCCTTTGCTCTGCAGCCGTGAATATGTTTACCTATTTCACTAGACTGGAATGTGTTTTCGAGGAGGCTGAGCAGATAACTTGTAGGTAAAACATCGTCTTCGCAAGCAGACCAGGCCGAGCCGGGCACCGCTCGTCTGAGCAGGAAGTAAGGCAGAGGTCAGGGATGCATACCTAAACTGCAGCTTTCAGAGGCAGAAAAGAACTCGGAGCCTCGATTAAGGGTCTGGCTCGACTGGGCAAGAAAACATGGAGAAAACGTGTGCTTTACTCAAAAGTGTACCATGTAAAGACGTTGGCACCATAGGCCTAGAAGCCTAATTTACGTGATATTCTTGGGGAACTGTATAACTGACATGTTAACGCTGGACGCAAATGCATAAGCGTCTTTCTAGCAGGCACGGAAAGTGAATTACATGACATACAAGGGACACGTGTGTTTGGATAGGGTGCGAGTGGGGGACACATTAGCTACCTAAAAATTTCTATTTCCTCATCACCAACGACCCCGCTACCACCAGAACCAACCTCCACGAAGGGATGACAGACGTAGCCAAGTGGATGATGAGCAGCCGCCTGAAACTGAACTCGGACAAGACGGAAATCCTCATCCTGGGATCTTCACCCTCTGCCTGGGACGACTCCTGGTGGCCCCTCGCCCTGGGCAGCGCACCCAAACCAACAGACCACACACGCAACCTAGACTTCATCCTGGACTCCTCCCTCTCCATGACCAGACAAGTCAACGCCGTCTCCTCGTCGTGCTTCAACATCCTGCGCATGCTACGTAAGATCTTCCGGTGGAGACCAGGAAGATGGTCACCCAGGCCCTCGTCACCGGCCGTCTGGACTACTGCAACTCCCTCTACTCCGGAACCACTGCCAAACTCCAGAAGAGGCTCCAGCAGATCCAGAATGCCTCAGCACAACTCATCCTGGACATCCCCCCATCGCAGCCACATCTCCGGACACCTGAAAGATCTGCACTGGCTCCCGGTCAACAAGAGAATCACCTGCTGTCTCCTCACCAATGCACACAAAGCCCTGCACAACCAAGGGCCAGCATACCTCAACAGCCGCCTCAACTTCTACGCTCCCACACGCCATCTATGATCGACCAGCCACGCTCTCGCCGCCGTCCCCCGGATCCGAAGAGCCACAACAGGAGGAAGGTCCTTCTCCTACCTGGCCGCCAAGACTTGGAACTCCCTCCCGACCCACCTCCGCCTGACCCAGGACCATCTTGTCGTCAGGAAGCAGCTCAAGACCTGGCTGTTCGAGCAGTAGCGGACCCCCCCTCCCCTAGCGCCTTGAGACCCTCCGGGTGAGTAGTGCGCTATATAAATGCTGTGATTAATTGATTGATTGAACTTTATTAATGAGATTTTTTAAACCATAACAAGTTGCTGCTAGAAATGATGGAGTGGTGCTTACTAAAACTATGTTTATGTTTGGTAATGATATGTTTCAGCAATAACAGGGGACAGCAATGGGCACCTGCTTCACCACCAGTTATGCTAATTTTCATCTTGGCTGGTAGGAGGAGCAGGTGCTCGGTGGTCCAAGGCTGGAATATTGGACAGAAAATGTTTTAATTTTGCTGAGGTTAATAGAGGAATTTTTCGTGTTGTGGCAAGGCACAGAAGCTATTATAGATCAGTTCATCTATGACCTCAACAAAAACGATCTTAACCTAAAGTTTGAGGGCACCATAGGTAAAATCACAATAGACCTGCTGGATGTTAGAATATTGGTAAAAGGGGATAAGCTGGAAACGATGGTCTTTCGAAATCCCACCGCAGGGAATACAATCTTACATGAGGGGAGCTCCCATTCAATGCCACTCATCTGAAGTATTCCATTTGTTGAGTTTTATAGGGAAAGGAGAACTTGCAGTACCCTGAATGATTATGAAATAGTGGAGAAGGAAATGACCAGTTCTTTCATTCAAAGAGGATATGCCCCAAAGATCATACAAATAGCTTCAGAAAAAACCAAAGAAATTAAGCAGAGAGAAAGTACTGTTTAAACCATCTACAACTGAGAAAAAGAAGAAATTTAGAGAAGGAATGTTAACTCATGAATTTATAACATCCTATAATACTAAACATAAGGAAGCAAGATCTACCTTAAAAAAGCACTGGCACTGTATCAAAGGAGACCCTGTACTAGGTCCCAGTATTAAATAGTATCCCAGAATAACATACAAGAAACAAAATCGTTGAAGGACCACATTGTTAAAAGTGAGTACCAAGAAAACACAGATAATCAAACCTGGCTGCAACAGAGAGAGGGCTTTAGGAAATGTTTTAAATGTAAAGCCTGCCAACACGGGGGAATCTCACAAGTCTGAAGAGAGCGTTTAACATAACATTAAGAATAAAAGGATATCTAAATCAAGTTTTGTAATATACATGTCGAAATACCCATGTGAAAAAGTTTATATACTTGAGTACCACCTTACCTGCAACACAGGAGAGAGATAATTAACAAAGAAAGGAGTTATCCTTTAGCCAGGCATTTTGATTAAATCCATCAAAGCAATCACACCCCGATGCAGTACAGTTGTATAGCTGGAATACCCAGAAAAAAGAGGGGAGGAAATAAAGAAAAAGAACTGTGAAAATAAGAAACATATTTTTTCCTTGAATTCGATAGTAAAGAGCCTAACAGATTAAATATTGATGAAGATTTGTTCACATGCCTGTATTGATAACTGCTTTGTAGTTTGCACATACAAGAAGAACCATTTATTTACTGAAAGTGATTGAATTTTAGGAGGAAGACAAATGACACTAGCACTTTAATACTAAGCACTTTAAAGTTTAACTGGAATAGGCACAAGCATAAGCAATAGCACTTTAAATAAAATAAAATAGTATATGATTGTAATATACGGAAAAAGAAAAAGAAAATTATGCTCCAGCACGTTAAAAAGGAAGACCGACATTGTGAACTTCGAAACTCTAAGGGGAATATGGGCAGCTAAGTAATGTTAAGCATTGATGCACTTTATAGAGGAAAATGGAATTTTCCTTTTTTCTTTGTATCTTCTTTTTTTAATTCATTGAGTAAAGCAGGAATTATGATATTCAATTAGAATTGAAGGAAGGTATTGTTCACTGGCATATAAAAGTGATAACATGCAATGTACTATATCATATTCCAAAATGGCACCCAAATTCTCACTATGTTCTCCCTTGATGTGTAATGGGGTTTGTCCTTTGTTGTTGTCAATGTATCACAAAATGTATATAATGAATTTTAAAAACTAGTCCTGTGTAACATACTGTTGGTGGCCGTTTTTTTGTGGAACAAGGTGGATTCTATTTTCCCTTCAGAGATGTAGATCTTGGTGTCCAAGAAATCAATTTGTTTTTTGCTTGTTGTTCATTGTATTATCACATAAATGATATCATCAGTGATGTGATCAGTAATGTCAAATGAGATGTCAGTGATGTCATCGGTGATGTCATTTGAGATGTCATCAGTGATGTCATCAGTGATGTCACTTGAGATGTCATCAGTGATGTCATCAGTGATGTCACTGACCATGTCATGAATGATGTAATATGTGACATCATTAGCAGTGGATTGCGGGTCCGCGATATATAGTTAGTGCAACTAACTATATATGGAATTTCAATGGTTTTGTGCGAATAAAATAAGGTTTTGTAAATGCTAATCCCTAACTATATATGGTCTATAACCTATGGTTTTTTCAGTGAATTTTCAAGGTTTTGTAAATGCAAATTCCTAACTATATATGGTCTATAACCTATGGTTTTTTCAGTGAATATATATATATATACATGTATATATATACAGGCGGTCCTTCACCAGTGTGCAAACGTGCCCCCTGGTGAGTTGTAAGTTGGGGAATTAATTCCTCTTCAATCCTGAGGGTCCCTGGGGGCCAACTAGCCCACCAGGTACCTCCAGTATGCGCCAGAGAAGTGTTCAGAGGCCACGCCCCTTTTTACGACACTCTGCAACGCAGCTCCGTGGCACTTACTGGAGGTACCTGGTGGTGTAGTTGGACCCCAGGGACCCTCAGGATTCACGGGGACTTAACCCCCCAATTTAAAACGTGCCACATGGCGTGTTTACACTGTGGTGAAGGGAGAGGACGGAGCCTAAGGTGACATGTGCAAACACGCCCTGTGGCATGTTTTAAGTTGGGGAAATAATTCCCCTTCAATCCTGAGGGCCCCTTTGGGCCAACTAGCCCACCCGGTGCCTCAAGTATGTGCCACTGCACTGAGTTGCAGAGAGGTGGTGTAGACTGTGCCCCTTTTTACACCTCACTGCAACGCAGCTCTGTGGCGCTTACTGGAGGTACCTAGTGGACTAGTTGGACGCTAGGGACTTAATCTCTCAACTTAAAATGGCCACATGTTATGTTTACACAGTGGTGAAGGGAGGGGACCGAGTTTGAGGTGACGACTGCAGACACGCCCTGTGGCAAGTTTTAAGTTGGGGAAATAATTCCCCTTCAATCCTGAGGGCCCCTGGGGGCCAACTAGCCCTTCAGATGCTTCCAGTAAGCGCCACTGTGCTGCGTTGCAGAGAGGTGGTCTAGGGCGTGCCCTTTTTTACACCTCTCCATGAATAGATTAGCGAAACTGGGAGCAAAACAAAGGTCTATATCATTCTTGAACCATACAGAGATGCTTCTTCAGATGATGGCTTTCTGTCTGGAGAATAATTTCTTTGTCTTCAATGATGCTTACTATAGACAACGACAAGGGACTGCGATGGGAACTTGTTTTGCTCCCAGTTTCGCTAATCTATTCATGGCGAGCTGGGAGCAGCAGGTGGAAAGGACATAATCGGTATTTCGCAGCCATATCATATTATGGTTGCGATATATTGATGATTTGTTTATCATTTGGGATGGACCTCGGACACTGGCAGAACAGTTCATCCACACTCTGAATCAGAACGAACTTAATCTGAAATTGGAAGGTAAAATAAACGAGTGTGAAACAAAATTTTGGGATTTATCTATCAGAGTGTCAAATGACAAACTTGTTACTAAACTGTTTAGAAAAACCACCGCTGGGTACACTCTGCTCCATGCAGACAGTAGCCACTCCAAATCTCTCATACGCAGTATACCCTTTGGCGAATTCCTTCGTGCTCGAAGGAATTGCAGCCAGGAACAAGATTTCATTGATGTAGGCAAATGTATGACAGACTGCTTCTTGGGAAGAGGCTATCAACCTAACATAATTAAAGAGGCATTTTTGAAAGCCAGTAGGATCCCCATGCTGACCTACTAACTCCTAAATCGAAAACCACACCTACTAATAACAATGATACAATCAGATTTGTATCTACTTATCATTCCAATTCTTGGCAGGTACAGAGATGTTTGAAAAAACATTGGAAAGTTCTTAGGACTGAGCCTACTCTTGATGAAGTTTTGGATAACAATCCAAAGGTCACATTTCGCAAAGCAGACTCACTAAGGACGAGACTTAGCAAGAATGATATCAGCATGGCAGTACAGACGAAATCTGATATACAAGGTTTCTTTACTTGTATGACATGCAAGGCCTGCAAGTTCAGTTCCAATGTTAAAAAAGTTCTCTATCCTGTAGAAGAAACTGAAAAGAACATCAGCAAACATCTCTCCTGTCTGTCTGACTACTGTGTGTATGTTTTGGTTTGCCCGTGTGCGAAGAAATATGTGGGAAGTACCATGTTTCCGGCAAAGAAACGTGTTCTTGAACACATGCGGACAATCCAAAACAATGACCAACACTCACCAGTTGCCAGACATTTTGAAGAACTACACAACAGCAATCGGAATTTGCTGAAGTTCTTTGTTATCGATAGAATTCCCCCGAACAAGAGAGGTGGTGACAGAATCCGTAAGTTACGGCAAATGGAGAGTAGATACATCCTAGACCTAGATACCAGAATTCCATTTGGGTTGAATTCGGAAGAAGAATTGGTCTGGCACCTGGGAGATTAAGTAATTTCCTTTAGTTAAACTTCTTCCCTTTGGTTTGATCAATTAGTGGCAATGCTATCAATTCTGTATGATATATGTAGATATATGTGTCTCAGAGCCTTCTGCAGCTGTTGGAGCTCTGATGTTTTTAATTCACTAATTATATATATATTTCTCACTATTTGGTATATGTCAACATTCATATTAAGGCCACAATTGGAGTTATCTAGGTCGGTGCTTACTGGTGTTATTTTTCTCTTTATGTCCAGGTCATGCAAGCTTGAAGGCTTCTATGGGGAGAATTTCAAATGATCATACCCACTGGGGCTGAAGCAACAAGAGGGTGCTATACTAACCTAATAAATTACTGTGGTCTTTTGCTATCGCTTCATTGGGACTGTGTGCATATATATATTACCTATGATTTTGGCTACATTGCAGACCTTACTGACCTTTCCACTGGGAATATGTACTTGGTTGCATTTTTACACACTAAATGAATTTACTAAATTGTTTCATTCCTCACAGAGAAATTGTGGTCTTTTGGGCGCTTTTATTTTTCTGACCATGGACAATGTATTATTTGCCTTTATTGTAAGCTGTTCTAAATACTAGACGTCTCCATTGATTCAGCAGTTGTACATATGATATGTTTACAAATGGCCGTGTTTGTAAACATATCATATGTTGTCCTTTAGTCCTTTGTTTATTTTTCTCACACTGTGATGTCATGCACTTTGTTTTTGTAGCAACTTTATTTAAGGTATCGAGTTCCATGCATTAATCACCCGTGATCAAGGCGAGGTGATCGCTGAAACGCATTGGGTTTGTTCCATTTCTCAATTTGAACATGCTGGAATAAATTAATTCTTATTTGCAACTCTACGTGGATGTGATATTTTTATCGGAGCGGAGTGCATTTGAAGACGTGTCTTTTGCTGTAAAACTTTTATGTATGCAGGACAACCGCTGATCCTGCCCTTTGCACCGCTGTCATGGTGTCCCGGCAATCTCAGAGGAGGTGAAAACAAATATATATATATATATATATATAAGTCCAGAGTCCCGGTACAAGCTAGTACCCGCTCACGAGTGGGTCGTCTCTGGGGCCCCGGAAGCCCAATATCTTATACTCGAACGTTTTCTCCTCCAAAAAGAACGTAGACGACACACCAAGAGTCTGCTGTGCTGTGGAAATTTATTAGCAGGCAAAAACAAACTTGGTGTGTCGTCTACGTTCTTTTTGGAGGAGAAAACGTTCGAGTATAATATATATATATATATATATATATATATATATATATATATATATATATATACACACACCGAGGAAGGCTGTACTTCGAAACGCGTCTGTTTGGTTGATTAAAGCCAGTGGATTATTGCCCGTGAGTGCTTTCTTCTTACTTGACTGTGGGAATGTGAGCTTTATAATATTGTGGATGGTACTGCCACTTTGAAGCACACGTTCGAGATCTACTCCTGTTTGAAGGTACGCAGGGAGCATTATAAAGATATATATCAAGCGGGGCCGAGATAAAAGGGGAGTCCCAAAACGCATTTTCCCCATGTTAATTCCCAGAGGGCGGTCGACCTCACTTTTAGCCTGAACGGCTGAATGGATTTACACCAAATTTGGCAAAATTGTAGGGATGGTAGCCCAATGTGCCTTTGCTATGTCTCAAGACATGTGCTGCAGAGGATTTTGAGTAATTTAGGTTCAAAAAATATATATATATCTATGGCAGCGCCCCGGTACACGCTACGGGGAGCGCTCCGGGCGCGCCACGTGACATGCGCACAGAAAGCTGATTGGCTCTTGGGTGTCTGTAAACATTCCAAACAGTCCGGAGTGGCCACCATCTTGTGTCTCGGTAGGATCGAGACACAAGAGGTGGCAAAAACAAAGGGGGAAATGACCATAAGGGGGCAGGGGTAGACCCCCTGGTCCCCTAGGTTTGATGTGGGGGTCATAATAGGGCCCCGCGGGGCATAAAATTATTATTACTTTTTTGATTTTCATGGGGGGAGCGCCCGGTACGCGCACCGGGGAGCGTACCATGGGGGAAAAAAGGAAGACAGTTTTTAAAAAATGTAGCATTTTCATATAAATTGGAGGTAGTTCTGAAAAGAACTGTTTTTTTTTCTTTTTGTTGTTTTATATTTTTTTTGTGTTTTGGAACATTTTTTTTTGTGATTTTCAGAACAATTTTATATTTTTTTTGTAGTTTTTCTGGGGTGAAACAAAAGACAGGGAATTGCAAACAGCTCAACTGGAGCAAAAAAATAGAAAAAAATTAAGGTTGCTTGCTGCAGTGATGGTTGTGTGCAGCTCGATTAAGTAAAGTGATGCTCTGCTCACCATATGATATTGTTTTGTTGCAATATATGCAAACAAATTTCAATTTTGAAAACTTGGTTTGGACATTAGGGACCATCTCCCTAGTCTCTGCACCCGATGGAGTGGGTTGGTTGGAGGTGCTTGAAGTAGAAGGATGGGGTGTGTTCTTGGTCAGTTGCCTGACTTCTGTTTGGGTGCTTCTTCTGCATATGCCTTATCATTGTGTGGTTCCCAAACGAATATTTCTTGTTTGGGTGCCCTCTTGACAGTTCTTAGTCACAGATGAGGCAAGTCACCTTTGTGGCATTTACTATTTTGGCACCCCTTGGCATTTTGAAAAACTCCCAAAGAAAATGTTCTTTGGGTTTGTATGGGGGATTGTCCTCAGGCAGATATTGCCTCTCCTCCTGCTCCTCTTCGTCCTCCTCTTCTTCATGACCACCAATGTGGTCTTGTGGTGGTCCTTGTGGTGGTGGTGGAGGTGGTGGTGGTGCAGATGCACCTGCAGCTGCTACCAGTGAAGCCATTTCTCACAGAATGCAGGTCTTCTTCACTCAAACAACAAAGTGAAAATGAGGAAAAAAGGTGGGGTCTTTCATCATTTGGAAAACAAAACTGTTGTGAACCAATCAAAAGTGTTATTTTCAGGTCACATGATCCGAAGCGCTTACGCTACGCACCCCGGGGCACGTCCCAGGGCGCGCCCAGGGGTGCGTCGCATAAGCGCGTCAAATGCTTCCGGGTGCGTTTACGCCATGCGTATCACGCGGACGCGGCTACGCGATACGTCATGATCATGTTTTCGTTCGCGACATTGGCGCTAACGGGACGCTTCCTGGTTCGCGCACCGGGGCGCTTCAAACGAGTACGCTCTCCGGGGCGCTCTCCGGGGCGCTCACCGGGAGCGCTCCAAGGGAAATAAATAAATAAATAAATAAATACATTTTTTAAAAAAATAGGAAAAATTGTAGGGACTGGTAGTCCGATGTGCCTTTGCTATACTCAAGTGGTTTTTACGAAAATTAACTTTGAAAAAAATATATATTGTGCTACATTGGGCTATATATATGTTAGAGCCCAAATGTAGTCCAATGTAGCCCAATGTAGCCCAATGTAGCCCAAAGATGGCCACCAGAGACAAAAAAAAAACAAATGTAGCCCAAATATCAGCCATATGTAGCCCAACTATAGCCCAATGATAGAATGTACCAGAGTGTTCTACAGAACAACTAGAGCGTTAACAGTCTTACTTATAAAGTGAGACTTATAGTTAGGAATTAGCATTTAAAAAACCTATGAAATTCACTGAAAAAACCATAGGTTTCACACCAGCTATAGTTAGGAATTAGCATTTAAAAAACCTATTAAATTCACTGAAAAAACCATAGGTTTCACACCAGTTATAGTTACCTAGAAATTTTACTGACATAAAACCAATGAAATTCCCACGTTATAGTTAGTTGGACTCACTATAACTTGCGCGCCTGCAATGCACTGCTGATGACGTCACATATTACATCACTCATGACATGGTCAGTGACATCACTCATGACATCGCATGGCCCGGTGGTCCTTGTAGCACTGGGATCTTACTACAGTGAATTGCCTGTTCCATTCTTGGTATTAATAATAAAATCCACAGTGGGTGGAGAAGTCAGTTACACTGTTTAGACGCTTCCGTTAATTTCACCATGGGCTGTTTCTTGCTCCTTCGTTGACTCTTCGATTGGCGCTTCAGCTCGGGCTGCAGACTGCTGCTGTGCTCTTCTTGCGGCTCAGGCAAAAGCCGATGAATATCCAAAACACACAAGTTTGCCTGGAATAAGGGAGCCCAAGCAGGAAGTAGAATGTAACCGCTTTATTTGTGGCGATTGCAGTTACAAAACACGGAGCTGCCTGACAATGATAATGTCCAACCCTGATGCGTTTCGTGTTCTGGCAACACTTTTTCAAAGGGGTGAGGACTTGCAAGCAATGAAACAATGACCAATCTGCATTAACTTTTGCCAAAAAGCTGAACGGACTAACACCATCTTTGGCAGGGATGTAGATGTTGGGTCAAGGATGAGCCTTTTGCTTTTTTGGTGTAAATCCATTCAGTAGGTTTTGAGAAATGTATGTTTAACATTATATCTTTGACTGTATCATGATGTCTTTGGCCGTGGATATTTCACGGTGGTTTTGCAATGAATCCAAAGTGTACGCGTCAACAGGAATGCTCTGATTGTCTGGCCACAACCCAAACAGAAAGTTGCGGCCACCATTATATCTATTCAAAATGATTTCTTGGGCTGAAAATCTGTGTGAAAGCCCACTTAAAGGGTCAGGCTGGAGATACTCTGAGTCCTTGGTTGTTAAATGGAGGTGTTAGTGACACAAGGTATGTGTCCAAAGTTGATTTTTTTGATTGCATGCAATATTTGCAACAACGCCACGACAGCCAGCACAGGTCCTGTGTTCCATTGCTGGGACATTGCGACTTTCAAAGTTGTCACGAATATTGGTGGAAATATAAAAAAATATATCAGTTAATCATTCATATGCATTGTTATAGAGATATTAATAAATGTTTTACAGAGTTCTAATGTAGTGAGTTATCTACAGTGATGGTTAGAATTAATTATATAGTTATAATTTTTTTATGTGTGGTGGCAATTAAATTCCTGCTTTTGATTCTTGCATTCACTACGTACCTGCGGGGATCTCAATGACCAACATCTCGATCTCTGGCCGTACCACAAAAGTGGTAATCAGTGTTGTCACTGACCATGTCATGAGTTTTATGTGAGGTCATGAGCAGTGCATTGCTGGGGTGAGAGTTAAAAGTTAGTTCAGCTAACTATAACTGCTGAATTTCTCTGGTTTTGTACGAGTTAAATATCAGTCCCTGTACCCTTTGGTGGGTTTTTTCAGTGAATATACATATATATATATATATTTCTGTGCATATAATATTTCATATACTTATGAGCTGACTTTGCCTACCTTTCAATGTGCACACACTGTGACTTCATGTCTATGATGTTATTTCCAGACCAAACTGTGTTGTTTACCTACTCTGCTGTGCACCAGTGTGGTTCTACAATCCAGCACATGAAGGCATTAAAACTGACTTCATTTTCTATATTAAAAACTCAAAAAATGGAGAGAGACCTTCTGGCAAAACCTTCACAAGACTGATTCCACCAACTTCCCTCATGAAACTAAGGTCACTGTATCCCCTAACCAGAATTTCATTGGAGAACTGTCCATAACCATCCACAAAAACTGGCACCTCCTAAGCCCAGCCTCAGAACAAAATCTCACCCTCTTTGATTACAACATCCCTATGCTCTGCACCACCATGCCGTCAGGCTCCACCAACAGCCACCCCACTCCAGGATGTCCTACCCCCCACCTTCACCCAGAGAACTAATCCTTGCACCCTCTCCTCCTCTTGAGGATGCTTCTATTCTGAATCGTCCTTGCACTGTCTCTGCCCACTACACCCCTATTAACAGTTGCCCTAAGGCTACAGTTTTGCATTCAGAATCTCTTGCCTCCTCCCCATGGAACTCATCCACTGCCCAGCTAGAGCTACCCATCGCTCCCACCCCGCATTCTCTCAGGCCATCAAAGTCAGCAGGTTGTACTCCACCTTAGCATCCACACCAGTCTCCGCTGCACACCAACTCATTCCCTTCCACCACAAACACAATTGTATTTTAACTGATACCTATAATAGCATGTGCTAAAAATCTCAGCCACATCATCACTCCTGTATGGACAATAATCATTAAATCCTCCCTATCGAATAGCTCTATGTCAGCACCTCTCAAACTCAGTTAAGTAACTCCTCTCATCAAAAGTCAGACACTGGCCAGAGTGACCTTAATAACTACAGACCTATCACTAACCTCCTGTGTGGTTGCATAGCTCAACAACCATATAGAAAAATACAACTTACACAACACTTTCCGTTCAGGAACGCCTGCAGAACAGAGACTGTACGATGAACATTATAGACAACCTACATAGATCTCTTTTGGATGGCCAGGCCTGCCTCCTAGTCCTCCTGGATGAATCAGATGCCTTTGATGCTGCCAACTACAACATCTTCATAAGCACCCTCTACCAGCGCGCAGGCATACATTTAACTGTCCATCAGTGGTTCACATCTTTTCTAAATTAACGCTTACATTTAATTAAACTAAACAACTCATCCTCAACAAGGGTCACCCCTGCCACCTGCCCTATTCAACCTCTACATAGAACCTCTTGCAATTATCCTGCAGCAAGAAAGAAATGCCTACCAAATCTATGCAGATGACACCCAACTCTACATGAAAATCTTGTCAGTCAAAGACATCCAACACTTAAAATAGCAAACTCTCCATGGTCCAATCTTGGCTGACACGCAACCATCTTAAGCTTAACCCTAACAAAACTGAGATCCTTGCATTCAACTCAAAGAAAAATCCTATCCCATGGATATCTGGCTCGATAACCTCACTGCTTTAAACTGTAAACTATCCATCTCAGTTAAATCACTGGGGATTACACTCAACAGTCACTTGAGCATGAAAGAGCATGTTAATGCCTCCACAAAAAGTGCCTTCTACATGCTGAAACATCTTTGAAAGTCAAACTTTTCATCCCCATCACAGACCTAAAGACTTTGGTGAAAACCTTAATCATCCCAAGCAAGACTATGGTAACACAACTATGACGGGCACCCTAAAAACACTCTTAGATCCCCTGAAAGCCACACTCCACGCAGCAGCTTGAATGTCCCGGAAGCATGCAGGCTTTTTTTTATTTAGAAGAGGGATGGGCCGAGCACCCCTTCTTGGGCATAATATGCCCCTGGGACCACCATCTCCATAGGGATTAATTTAATAAAGAATGGGGGCTGCTCAGACCCCCTCAAGCAACAGAGACCACCACCTCCTTGAGGCTATTGTATTGTATTGTATATTGGATTTATATAGAGCTTATCACCCAGGGGTCTCTAAGCGCTTGCCTTGGGAACCCATTCTGGCTTTTCCCTGTGAGATAGCCCCTACAGAGCATCCCCAAGGTGAAAGCCAGGCATCCCGCCACGGGGGGCCGTTGTGGAGATTAAGCAAGCTTAATGCACTGAGTTGCAGAGTGTGAACCCATGATTAGGTCAGGCACCAAAGCGAGAATTATCGAGTCCGTGGACATTTGAGCTCAAGACCCTGCCACGTCGGGAATTGAACCCTGGTCCAGGGTCTGACCTCTGCTTCAGGGTCTGCCTGCTCTAACCAGTGAGCCACACTTCGCTATAAATAATTTGAGCTAGGGGGCAGCGTGAACCCACTGAGCTCTGTGGAGCACCACCCTCCCGGGGCTAAAGACAAAGAAATGGGGGCCTTGCATACCACCCCCCAAGACGCCTGGACCACCACCTCCCCAGGGCTAAGTTAAATATGGATCTCGGACACACAATACCCTGGGGACGACCACGTTCCTGGGGCTTTCTTTTATTTAAAAAAACATAGGTGGGCAGGCAAACCCCTCCCGGGCCATCTCCTGGTATGCCCTGAATTGCCCACCCCGGGACAAAGCTGTTTACTTTTGCTTGGTGGGACCTTTGACAGCTCCTACTAAGAAAAAGAAAAAACATTCCGGTTCCAGCTAGCACGAGTTGCCAAAGTGCTCCACTCGCTGAATGCAAAGGTTTCATCTATTTCCCTGCCCGCAGAAAGAGGTAAAACAATTGCATTCCCACAGGAGGTAGGGAGCCGGCTGGGATCGCAGGGCTCTTAAGTCTCCCCCCCCCACACACAGGCCCGGGGTAAAGAGTTGGAAAAGGCAAAATAAAGGTCAGAAGCGAGCAAGAAAGATTCACAATAAAGGTGGCAAATAAACAGAAAGAGGCAGAATAAACAACAGAAATGAGCAGAAAGAAGCAGAATAAAAGTCAGCAACAATCAGAAAAAGGCAAAACTAAGGTTACAAATGAGCAGAAAGAGGCAAAATAAACAACAGAAATAAGCAGAAAGAGCAGAATAAAAGTCAGCAACCATCAGAAAAAGGCAAAATTAAGGTTAGAGATGAGTAGAAAGAGGCAAAATAAAGGTGAGAAATAAGCAGAAAGAGGCACAATAAACGTCGGCAATAAGCAGAAAGACGCAAAATAAGAGTACGAAATGAGCAGAAAGAGGCAAAATAAAGGTGAGAAATGAGCATAAAGGCTAAATAAGTAAGAAGGGTGGAGAAAGAAGCTGAATATTGGTCATAAGCGTGTAGAGTAAGCAAAATAAAGGTGAGACATGAGCAGCAAGAGGCAGAATAAAGGCCAGAAAGCAGAAAAAAAGGCAAAACTGAAGGCAGGAGCAAGGAGAGAAGAGACAGAAAATTGAGCAGAAAATGAGAGGAGGGGGCACAAAACCGAAGGCAACAAAGGGTAGCGTGCTGCAGGCAAGCAGGACAGGAGAACTGTCACAGGCACTAGGACATCTGCCTTGCATATTTAGATGTAGGCTGGTCACTGGAGGGATTCCCACTGTCCAGACCACAATGTGCCTTTCCGGCGTGGCAACTGTGGCAGGAATCCCTCCTTCTTTGAGATGGCAGAATCTGAGGAAATGAGGTAACAAAAGTACCTTTTTCCTGTTTCTGTTTCCGTCTTGTACCCCATCATCCAGGTCCCTCCTTGGCTGCACCTCCTCAACCATGATGGCAAACAACTCTGTTGTCGCCGAGGTCTATGGTAAGCTACTTTTACATTGTCCTATGTGTCGTGTATTGATAATTGCTGTAGCCTCATATATGTCTGCATTGCTCTTACATGCAATATTTCCTCAGGTGTAATGTAGTTGTTTTCAGTTTGTGGTGTTTCAGTTGTTGTGGTGCTTGGAGGTGTTTTGCTAGTGGTGCCTAAGCATGTGCATTTAATAGTGTGTGTATGTTGTGTGAGTGGCATGCAATACATGAAACAAAGGGACATAACACATTGCCTACTTATGTATGTTATTGAAACAGGACATGTGTAGTGATGTACGTGTGCTGATAACGGCTGGGGTTCGTCACGGCCCGCCCCTGTTCGTGTTGTTTACAGCACACCAGGGGAATCGCGGCCGCATGGAAGGGGTTAAAGCTTTCTCTGCAGTAACTTTCGTTTCACCTCACATATCCACCTAAACCGCCATCCCAACATGGATCTCATCGGCAAGCACACCTATAAAATAAACTACCCATCCACACTCACCAAAAAAGCCGCTAAACACTTTAAACACAACTTCCTGAGGTCCCACCCTGAAACCCCCTTTGCCGACACCTACTTCTCACCGGTAAATGGATCTCTGAACACCAATATCATCTTCCACACCACAAGAAGAGCACAATGGAGAAAAACGTTCCTCACCTTACTCACCGTCTCCACCACCAGGAAATCTGCTCATGGCCTAACTCTCTCCATCACACCATCCCAACTCTTCCCAGGCAGAGCCACCATCACTATTTACAATAACGGGATGGTCTTAACTCAATCCACAGACAGGAACCTGGAACTACTGGACAACCTGTTCCCCACTTTCAAAGAGCACCTCTCCAATCCGCGGACCGACACTCAGATTTCCCCCAGTCCTACCTCCCCTAAATTCACAGCCCCCACCACCCACAACCTGCTAACCTAGCTCAGCACCAGGTAGCTACTACACACTCATCAGTCAGAGACACACCTACCACCCCTGACTTCTCAGCTCCCACCCACAACCCTTCTACCCCATTTCAGCAGCAGGTAGCGACCAATCACGCCTCAAACACAGACACAGATCTTTCCCCCTCATACACCACTCCTCCTACAGGCCCTCGGACCTCCTCGCATATCATTAACACTCCTCTCACCCCTGACAGAACAGCTCCCACCCACAACACATCTAACCTAGTTCTGCACCAGTACGATTCGCACAACGACAAATCCCACCCTCTATCCCCCCACTCTCAGTCCCCACTTCCCTCTAACTAACCATGCAGAACACACCACCTCTCTTAATTTAACTCCCCCTCCCCACAACAGGACCTTCTCCAATTCCATTTCCCCACCCACTCTCAGCCCCCATTACCCTTCCTGCACCCCCATCTCCACTAACAGACACCCATCCGCCGCTTTGATCTCTCCGCCCACTACCAATGCCCTCATCCATACCACCAACCTCCTCCCTACCTCATCCACACTCCTCCCGCCCAAACCCTCTCTCCTCCCTAATACCATCTCATACACCAACACAACGGAGCCCTGCACTAACACCAACACAACGGAGCCCTGCACCAACACTAGCCCACTCCCCTTTGACTTCCACCCCAACACCTACCCCACGCTGGACATGATTATGGCCACCCTCATCCAGATCAAAGGAGACATGCACATCCTCAAAGAACTACTCTCCACACACCACATACACACCTCACCCACCTCCACCTCCACCTCCACCTCCACCTCCCCTCCCAACATGTCCTCTAACCTTCCGGTTGACTCTCTCACTCAACACTCCACACACCGGACTTCAATCCCTGTTCGTAATAGAATCAACCGCCCTCGTCGCCACTGCAAAACCCCCCACCCACCTCCACCTCCCCTACCAACATGTCCCCCACCCTTTCAAATTACTCTCTCACTCAACACTCCCTACACTGGACTTCAATCCCTGCTAGCAATCGCAACAACCGCCCTCGTCGCCCTTGCAACCCTCTATCGGACCTCAATACACTCACTCTCCTCCGCTCATACAACCCAGCCCCCCAAAATCACACATCCACTGCACATCTCACCATTCCCACGATACACCCTAATCCCCTTAGACCCCCCTACACTAAACAGCAGAATCTCCATCCCCAATAACCTTAGAAAAGTCCCTCTCTCTCTAGAACCCTCTACCGCCCTCAACACACCCCATCTTAAATGCACTCTCCTCAACTGCAGATCGGCCTCGAAGCATTCCGCCGCCATCGCTGATCTCCTCTTAACGCTGGACCTTGACCTAATCATTCTGACTGAAACCTGGCTATCTGAAACCTCATCGCCTATAATGGACATTCTGGTCCCACCCAATTACCACATCATTAGACTTGACAGGTCAGGCAAAAAAGGTGGTGGAATCGCATGCATCTACAGGAACAACCTCTCCGTTCTGAAAGGCAAGTCCACCTCCCTATCAGCCCCTGCATCGTTTGAATACATCTGCCTCGACATTATTAGTGGGGGCAAACCGATTTGCTCTCTACACTGCATTTACCACCCACCCAGAGACAACCCCACCCTCTCCCAACAAATCATGGATCTGATCTCAGCCAATTCGGGACGGCAGCTCACCCAAATATACCTTGGCGACTTCAATCTCCACTGGAATGATCGCAATGACGCAGTGGTAAATAGTCTTAAAATTTTCCTCAATGCCCTTGACCTCACCCAAATATGCAACAGCCTGACCCATGAGAAAGGCTCTATCCTCGACCTTATCATCTCCAAAGAGGACTCTATCCAACTCGAGTCCATCCAACCTTGTGACTGGTCAGATCATCATATGTATAAAGAAAGATGGTCCTTGACTTTGATTTAAGTAAACACTTAAATGAATTTCATTTGTTTTTCGGTTATGCAGTTAAATTTGCATACATTGATTCAATCAAAACAGTGGGAGAGATGTATTCAATAGTGGACAAAACCTAAAAAGTTTGACACAATTGACTTGGAAAAACCAGGAAATTGAAAAAGCAATCAAAGTATAACCACACTTTGTGTATTTGTTATATCAAAAATTTAAATATTTATTTACAATTAGATAAAACAGTTGTCTAAACGGCGCAGTAGACTATCAAGAGTATAGTCAGTGAGGAAGGAAAAGGGGTGCTCAAGTGATGAGAAGAATGGAGAAAAAGACAATGGTGATACAGTTATATGATTTACACAATACAAAGCGGGATAGCCTCCGCTATCATATCAGCCTGTCCCCTATAAATGTCAATTGGGGAGGGGGGGGTGGGACCTCAATTAAACTAGGAGGGATACAGGCAAATCAATTGGTAAGCATCGACGTTTCGACCCTGGTGCTCTTGGGATATTGAGGACCTCGGCTGCGGGTCTTCTTCAGGACAGTGGGGGGGAGGGGGAGGAGCGGCGGTGTGGCTGGGCCGTTATCCAACAGATCGTCTGGATTTTACATCAGTGAAGTTGTACGAGTATGGACCTCCGTCCACGCTTCTAATGGATAGGTCACCTAGTGTCTTGTGGTGGTCAGATGATGTATTGACTCTCTATCAGTCTGGTATTCTAAGTGGGGCCGTTAAAAAGAAATTCTGGTGCGGTCCTACCGGTGCCCCCTCGGGCGTTCCGGTGATATTGGTATCCGAGTGTATCAGGGACGTTAATGTTCGCACTTATTCCGGTGTTGAGATTCTCTGACAGGTATTCATGTCACCTCGAGAAATCGTTTAATCGGGCCGGGTACCGCAGGAGAGCTTGTACTGCAGGACAGCTTCAGTCGGCGTTTGTCCGAAAAAACCTTTCCGGCCGAGAAAACTGTTTGAGCTTATCTAGTGGGAAGCATGGGGTATCCTGTGCTGAGATTATCCCAGCACTGGCCCCAACATACTTTCCTCTGGACTACTGTC
>NW_028252724.1:42500-64849 GCF_964263255.1 Lissotriton vulgaris | reverse complement strand
GCCTTGCGCAGGGCTGATTTCCATTTTTAAAAAACGCGGGGGCTCTCACGTCACCTATCAAAGAAAGTGGAGCACGATTTAGGAGGAAATGCGACGACCCATACACTGGGTTTCTTCACCAGCAGGCGGGGATTAAAGGAAGCAAATTCCTCAGGAACAGGATAGAAGTCAACTTTGCTCGATATAACTGCAGATCGTAGAGCAGTAAAATCAAATAGGGAAAAAGGGCAGAGTCAGCAGCAAAGTAAGCAACTTCAAGAAGGACATCCAGCAGCATAAGCAGGAGCATATGCATAAAGGTAATGGCTGAAGCAGAAGCATGAAGGACATTGGTCCTTCTATCGTCCCCTATTATTATTATTATTATTATTATCGTGGCGTGAAAACAGATGGGGCCAAAGACAATGCAGACAGGTCCATGCAGTGTCATACCTGCCAACTTGAAGAACAATCTCAAGTGTGAGGAGGGGCGGGCCTTGAGGGGGGTGGGGCTCGTGCAGGTGAAAGTCACTCCATCCCCAGCGCCCTCTCCCCCCCAAAAAAGCTTGCTGAGGCTGGTGCAGATGTTCTGGGGTGTCTTAAGGGACGTCAGTAGTTCAAAGCCTCTCGAAGACAAGCTGAAAAAACACTATTTTCAGTGATTTTCAGTTTGTTTTCCCTGTCACAGTGTGATATCAGCTCCTCACTGGGTGAACGTGTGATGGGAGCCGGTTAGCGTGTCACACAGTGGCACAGTGTGAGTTGGCAGGTATGCAGTGTTGATCTGTGTGGTGAGCAAGGTCACTTGAAGAAAGTTTGCCTTTGGTGGACCACCACTCTAAGTCTGCAGATTGCAAATCTGCTTTCAAAGTAGAAGGGAGGCAGGTCAATCTTCCCATGGCTATAGTTGAGGTACTGTTCAATGTCTGAGATGCGGATGTTGAGGTTCTCTTTCAGTCTATTTGGCTGCTGAGAAGGCACTGTTCCCCTGTATTCCAAAGCCAAAATAACCACGGTTGACCACAAGTTTGTGGACCCAAATGAAAACGTAAAAGCAATCCGAGGCACTGCAACACTAGAAAAGCAGTCAATATTCCACTGCCCCCTTCCTAAGAAGCAACTCTAAGTTAGACACCTGGTTAGGGTAAGAGATCTTGCATGAATTTAGTCGGGTTGGTGCTTGGCTGTCCTTGTGGAAGAGGCATTCATAAATCTGAAGCTCCTGCAATGCAGTGCCGTGAATAGCTGAGTGTAGCTGTACTTTTTGAAAAATTTGCATATTGCCTTTAGACTTTCAACCATATTTTTTAACTATCCAGTTGATTCCTCAATGCCACATAATGAAGGTTACATTTGTGATGTTGTGTCTTGCAGCTCAGCCATCACCACGCATCCCCTGGGTATCTCAGAAGGTGCCTCTGTTAGACCTGACATCATTGGCGTGAGTCTCCCTTCCATTTTTGACAGATTGCCTCCTCTGTTTTGATATGTTTTTGCTGGTTATATGCTTAGGGCACTATACCTGCCACTGCTATTCAGTGCCACAGTGCAAGTGCTCCCTATGTTAAATTGATGTACTGATTAGTGATTCCATGATTGGGTTATTTGATTTATCTGTCAGCCCCTAGTACAGTGCACCATGTGTGCCCAGGGCTTGTAAATCAAATGCTGCTGGTGGGCTTGCAGCACTGGTTGTGCCACCCACAGAAGCAGCTTGTAAAGTGTGTCTCAGGCCTGCCATTGCAAGGCCTATGTGCAGTCTAGTACTGCCATGTCGACTAGGCCAAGTGCACTCACTTGCCAGTCCCGAAACCTTCCCTTTGCTTCATATCAGACACCCCTATGGTAGGCCCCAGGGCAGGGTGCATTGTAAGTATAAGGTAGGACATGAGTGGAGCATGTCCTAATAGCCTAATAGTGAATTACAGCAATGTTCGTTTTTCACTATTGCAAAGGTACCTGTTCTCCATAGGCCAGAATGGGCAGTTAGATCATTATCAATCAATCAATCAATCCTAGCATTTGTAAAGCGCACTACATACCTGTGAGGGTCAAAAGGTGCTTGTTGCTACTGTTCGAAGAGCCAGGTCTTGAGTAGTCTCCTGAAGGTTAGAAGGTCTTTGGTCTGCCGTAGGCGGATGGGGAGGGTGTTCCACGTCTTGGCGGCGAGGTGGGAGAATGATCTGCCGCCGGCGGTCATTCTTCAGATGCGCGGGACGGTGGCGAGGGTGTGGTCTGCGGAGCGGAGCTGGCGGGCGGGGATGTAGAGGCTGAGTCATCTGTTGAGGTATGCTGGTCCGTGTTGTGGAGTGCCTTGTGTGCGTGGGTGAGGAGCTTGAAGGTTAACCTCTTGTTGATGGGGAACCAGTGCAGGTCTTTCAGCTGGGGTGTGATGTGGCTGCGGCGGGAGATGTCGAGGATCAGGCGTGCTGAGGCGTTCTGGATGCTTTGGAGTAGTTTCAGGAGTTAAGCCGGGGCTCCTGCTTAGAGTGCGTTGTCGTAGTCCAGTCTGCTGCTGAGGAGGGTCTGGGTGTCCGTCCTAGTTTCGGTGGGGGTCCACTTGAACATCCTGTGAAGCATGCAGAGGGTGTTGAAGAAGGAGGAGGAGACGGCGTTGACCTGCTTTGTCATGGAGAGTGTGGAGTCGAGGATGATCCTTAGGTTTCGTGTATGGTTGGTGGGTGTAGGGGTGCTCTTAGTGCCGTCAGCCACCAGGAGTCGTCCCAGGCCGAGGGGGTGGAGCCGAGGATGAGGACCTCCATCTTGTCCGAGTTCAGCTTCAGTCGGCTGTTCTTCATACTGTCGGCGATGGCCTTCATTCCTTCGTGGAGATTGGTTTTGGTGGTGTGGGGGTCCTTGGTGAGCGTGAAAATCAGCTGGGTGTCGTCGGCATAGGAGATGATGTTTAGGTCGTACTGTCGGGTGACGTGGGCGAGTGGTGCCATGTAGAAGTTGAATAACGTTGGGCTGAGAGATGAGCCTTGGGGTACGCCGCAGATGATCTTGGTGGCTTCGGAGTGGAAGGGGGGGAGGCGGACGCTCTGGCTTCTCCCGGAGAGAAAGGAGGTGGTCCAGTCTTCTCTTGGATTCCGGCATTGTGGAGGCGTGCTCTTAGTGTGCGGTGGCAGACTGTGTCGAAAGCGGTTGACAGGTCCAGGAGGATGAGGGCCGCGGTTTCTCCGTTGTCGAGCATGTTCCTGATGTCGTCAGTGGCGACGATGAGGGCAGTTTCGGTGCTGTTGTTGCTGCGGAACCCTGACTGGGATGGTTCCAGGATGTTTTTCTCTTTGAGGAAGCTGGTCAGTTGTATGTTGACAGCCTTTTCGATGACCTTTGAAGGAAACGGGAGCAGGGAGATTGGTCGGAAGTTCTTGAGGTCCTTGGGGTCTGCCTTGGGTTTCTTTAGTAAGGCGTTAATTTCTGCGTGCTTCCAGCTCTCCGGGAAGGTCGCTGTCTCGAAGGAGATGTGGATGGTTTTCCGGAGGTGGGGTGCAAAGGTGCTGCTATCTTTGTTGTACATGTGGTGTGGGCAGGCGTCTTCCGGGAATCCGGAGTGGACGGTATTCATGATCTTGATGTGTCGTTGTCGTTGATGTTGGAACAGGCGCACAGGCGGTTGGTGCGGGTGGTGGTTGTGGGAGCTGGGGTGTGAGCTGTTGCCGGGGTGGTGACGGCGCCAAAGGTGTTGTGGATGTCTGTGATCTTGCGATGGAAGAAGGTGGCCAGCGAGTGGCACAGGCCTTGTAACGTTGGGATGTCGTTGGTGTTGGAGCTGGAGTTGGAGAGTTCCTTCACGATGCTGAAGAGCTATTTGCTGTTGTGTGCATTGTTGTCTAGGCGGTCTCTGAAGGCGGTCCTGTTGGCAGATCTGATGAGTTGGTGGTGTCGGCGGGTGGCGTTCCTTTGGGCTGTGTAGCTTTCAGGTGTTCTTTCGCTGGTCCAGTTTTATTCTAGTTGTCGACAGGTTCGCTTGGAGGTCTGGAGGTCTTCGGTGAACCAGATGGTTCTATTGCTGGTGTAGGTGTTTGGGGGTTTCTTGAGCGGGGTGAGGGTGTTGGTGCAGTCGTTGATTCATTGTCTGAGGCTGCGGCGTCTTGGGTAGATTGAGTCTGTGGGTTAGTTCTGGGCAAGGGCGGTGGTTAGCTGGTCCTCGGTTATTTTGCACCAGCTGCGGCGAGGCATCTGCTGAGTGCAGTGGTGTGTTTCTGGAAGGTGAAGTGGATGCAGCGGTGGTCGGTCCAGTGAAGTTCGGTGGTGCAGTCGAAGAAGACATGGGTGCTCGCTGAGAAGATGGGGTCAAGCGTGTGGCCGGCGGAGTGTGTGGGTGCTGTGACGAGTTGTCTGAGTCCGAGGTTACCGAGGTTGTCGATCAGGGTGGAGGAGTTAGCGTTGTTCTCGAGGTGGAAGTTCAGGTCCCCAAGGAGAATGTAGTCCGTGGAGGCGAGGGCGTGTGTGCTGACGAGGTCGGTGATGGAGTCACAGAACTGCGGTCGGGGTCCGGGGGGTCTGTAGATGAGGGTGCCTCTGAGGGTAGTGTTGGGGTCTGGAAGTACAGGTGTTCGGCTGTACTGAGGGTGTCGTCAGCGTGTGTTGAGATTTTGAGAGTGTTTCTGTGGACGATGGCAATTCCTCCTCCTATTCCGTTGGTGCGGTCCTTGCCGGTGATCTTGTAGCCTTCCGGGAAGGCTATAGCGATCACTATCCGGATCCCGGTAGAGATGGGTAGGCAGACCACGCGCTGACCAAGGCAGCAAGAACCTTAAACCCCTATGGTTCTTTCCCCTTGATGTAAAACCTACCATGTCCTTTTGACACCTAGACACCTTGACCTTTAGGCAAGAGCTGTCCCACACAGGTAGTACAACTATTTTTTTAAACTGACACTAAACTAGGTCATGTCTTGTTAGAGATAGATGTAACCATTAGGTCCTGAAGAATCGCAGCCAATGTGCGAAGGCGAGAAACATGTTGACCTCACGATATGTATTGTAGTCCTGGATCGTGACGTGGAATCCTAATTTCCTGCGATCATAGGCTAACCACTGCTTTTACTTGTGGCAAGGGACCACCAGAATAAATTGATCTCCGGTACCTTGTGCCACATTTTAACCCACGTATTTACACTATCCGTTCCTTTCTGGCCCCTCACCCGCACTTCACCTTTAGGCAGTTGGTAAAAAGATCTCCGCCAAAGAGCCCCTCTTTGAGGTGAGCCCGTTGGGCATTGCACCGCCTGCCCAACGAGGAGCAAACGCCAATGATGAAGCATGACACTCGCAAGGGTGTGTGAGGCCATTAGTACCAACAAATTGGATACCCAGGGTAGCCCTCCACTTAGCACTACCTTTACCCTTCTTGTGACCGTACCTTTACCTTTCCCTACCTTCTATCCTATAGGAACAGCCGAGTCTGTCTTTGCTTGACATTGTCCCTTTGGGCTCTGACTGTGGCTGGACCTTCCATTCTGAGATTTTCTGGAATGGTAATTAGAGCCCACGGATCTTGATGTGATCCACCTCCCCTCCTTTTGACATATAAGGCTATAGCGATGTCAGGTGCTGAGGAGGGGGTCAGCCAGGTCTTAGTCAGGAAGGCAATGTCTGGGGCGTTAGTGTCCAGTAGATACCAGAGTTCGACGGCATGTTTGCGGACGGAGCAGGTGTTGAGCAGGATACATCTGAGGAACTTGGTTTCCATGTTGGGTGGGTTGGCGGGCCGGATGCTGGTGAAGCTGCAGTTCTGGCAATGCTGTCTCCACCTCCTGTGGTGTGTCTGATGTCTCTGCCCTGCACTGTGAAAGGAGAGAAGGAATCATGTCAACAAAGTGCTCCAGGGCTGTGCCTTCCCTCCCCTGTGCTGGCTCCACCTCCTGTGGGACGGCTGATGTCTTTGCCCTGCACAGTGAAAGGAAGGAAAGAGTCATGTAAACAAAGTGCTCAGGAACTGGTTTGGACTAGGCAGAGGCCTCTCTGCCTTCAGAGAACAAAGGATTTTGGGGTATAAATAATGGGACTCAGACCCAAGAACTTTAGATCACTTCTGGGAACAAGAAACATTTTGCCAAGGAGAAGAACCAAAGGAAGCTGCAGGAGTTTGGACTGCCCCTCTGCCAGTGTGCTGTTTGCTGGGTTGGCCTGCAGTGGTTGCTTCATTGCCAAGGGAAAGGAGAAGGAACTTTTTTAAGACTTTCATCATCTACAGACTATTCTCCAAAGGATTGAACTTGTGATTGCCTCCTGCTGAAGTCTCAGGGACAACAGACTTCATCTCCAGCTCCCCCTGTGAATTTCCTTGCTGGGAATTCTATCTACAGACATTTGCGTGTTGCTGGTAGCTAGAATCCCGACGCATCAAGAGGAAGTGTGTTGCCGCCGCAGCTGAAATCATCGCATCGCCGTAGAAGCGTGCCGCCGCCGCATCTCCTAGGAAGCGTGTGTTCATCGAAGCTGCCTGCTGTCGCATCACCGGAGAAGCGTGACCCCATCGAGAGAGTCGCAATTACATCACCGGAGAAGCGTGTTGCAGGGCCTGTCGCAGCTCCAAAGTACAGAGTTGTCACAAAGCTGCCAGGGTGTCTACGCATCGTCATCGCATCGCCGCATCAAGGGCGCCATCTTCTCGCATCGCAACCGGATCATCGCATCGCATCAAGGCGCCATCTTGCGCACCGCAACGGGCCCGCAGGTCAAGAATCTACGCATCACCCCCGCACCGGTAAGGCTCACGACGCATCCCCTACTCTGCGCAAGCATCGAGGCAAGACGCAACCTCTCCCCCGGATCCCGGAACTGACACATCTCTCCTTTTGCGAGTCTTTTGTTTTCTTTGCGTTACGCGTCCAGGTACTTTGTTGAGAACTTTGTCGCATTTATCATAAACTTGAACTAAGCAACTTTAATCATCTTTAGGTCAACTTTAAGTATAGTATTGTGGATTTTTGTCGTTTGTGGTCTTGTGTTAAGTCTATATAAAGAATACTTATTTTTATAAAAACCTGTGTTGTGTCCATCTGTAGTGTTTTCACTGTATATCTGTGTATATTTACAAGTGCTTAACACACTGCCTCTGAGATAAGCCTGTCTGCTCTGTCAAGCTACCAAGGGGGTGAGCAGGGGTTATCTAAGAGTGTAATCCCCTTATCCTGACTTAGAAGTAAGGGTCCCTATTTGAACAAAGGTGAATATCATTGCCAACTAGAGACCCCCAGATCTAAAAGCCACCAATAAAACATCCCACTCACCTGCGTGGCAACAGGAACTGCACTGTATATTAAGGGAGTCTCGGTCTGTGGTTTCATAAACATGGTGGTTCCACTTCATATCAACCTATGTTGATCAGTGTTATAATTTTACCACACTGTATGTGTGAACATTTTCATATTCCCAACCCTCTCTGAGCCTGATATGCCTGAACTGTCCTTCATCTTATACTAACACTCATGGTGCCTATTACACATCAACTACAGCACTAGGGTCACAATCTGCTTTCATCCTGTGTAAAATGGTGCCATTTGGCCAAGAAGAAACTCTCTGCATTCCCAGAGTAGCTCCTTGAGTGCAGGATGGGCAAGGCAGATGCCAAGAAGGCTAAGCTGTCCTTTGTTTACAAGAGTTCCAACAGTAATATTGGCAAACACAAAATTACACAGGAAATAGGTGGGTAGCTTGCCCGGTCACCAATAGAGAACCGGGACATTAAAAATATGTTTGCAATCAATTGATGGAAAAATGCAAACCTTAAGAAACAGCATAGAAAGGATGTTTGAAAGGCTCAAGAAACACACCACCGGAATTGAAGATGCAGAGAAGCATATATCTGATTTTGAGGATGACACAAATGGCAGACAAGAAAAGATCGCAAGAGAGACAAAAGACTTTGGGCATAATTCGAATGGCGGGTGGAATTTGTCCGCCCGCCATCCTGGCGGAAAACGGGACCGCCCACCATATGTGCCGCGGTCCCGTGTGAGAGATTAGGATGTGCCTGCCACACTGGCGGGAATATCACGCATTTTTAACATTGGGGCGGGTGGTGCTTTCAGCAGCACCCGCCGCAATAATAAAAAATGCATATTGTGCATTTGCATGCACAAAGTGGCAGGCACTGCGCGGTGCCTGCCGCATTGTGCATGCAAATGCAGGGGGGTACCATAGGTACCCTCCATGTGCACTCCCAACTACCTGGGGGCCCGCGACGGGCCTCTAATTGTGAACTCCACATGCCTTTCCATGGCGGCAACGCCTCCATGGGAAGGCTGCTCTCCGCCTGCATACTAATATGTCTGCTAGACACCACCACCATATGAAATCCTTTTCCTCCCGGTCGAATCGTCGACAGGGCAGAAAAACGTTGGACAGTCTTTCCGTCCACCGGGGTCCACCCCTCCATACTAATATGGCGGGAGAAATGGGTGGCGGGCTGGGTAGGATGTAGGGAGGATCGTCACCGCCATGCGGGCGGTGGCGATCCGCCCAACATCCTAATGGACCCCTTTGTGATGCTGTTGCAATTGTGAAGACTTGGAAGCATAGTCCAGGTGTAACAATTTACACATTGTCAAGATAGCTGAATCTATTAATATCTGCCATGTGGAAAGCTATGTGGAAGACCTACTGAGTGACCTCTTTGGCAAAGTTTAGTTCTCCACCTTTTTTATTGTCCAAAGAGCCCACGTGTCTCTGGCACCTAGTCCAGTGCTGGAAGCTCCACCACAGCCAAAATAGTGAGAATACTAAACTACAGAGTCTGATATCTTGCTCTAAAACTATCCAGACCCGAGACTGGTAGACATGTGAGAGCCTTCAATATGGGACATTTGCGGGGTTAAAAATAAACTGGGCTAAATCATTGATTATGCCATTAATGACACGCAATGTGTCCCAGAGTTTCCTTTAAAATGGGTGGAAGAACCATCACAGTATGTGGGAATTACGGTCCAACTTGATGCTGTGGTGGTATTTAAAGATAACTAAGAGGTTGCTATAGACCACTTGACCAATCGACCTTACAAATGGAATAGAGGTCCACTGTCCCTGATGTGTCAGATTGCTGTGATGAAGATGCTGGTTCTTCCAAACTTTTTGTACACATTTCTCACTACTCTAACAGCCTCTACAATAGCTTTTATTGCCACTAAAAAATCCAATATGATCACGCTTGCATGATCTGACAAACTGCCCAGAATTAGTTGGGAGATACTGATGCAGCCATATGGCAGAGGGGTGGGAGGAAGTGGCATCGAACCTAGAGGTATGCCGCCATGTAGTTCAAGCACAGTTTGCACATTTCTGTATTGGAGAACCAATGGAATTTCCACACTTCAACGCAGAAACAAGTTTTCTGACTATCTACCATAATTATTAAATCAGTGGATAGACCTGAGAGGCTAGACACAGCCAAGTGCACCTCATGCTCATTGCATAAACTGGCACGAAACAGGTGCACGTAGATGCTATATTCACCTCTAATTCCAATGTAAAATAATCCCTGGCTATTGGTGATGGACTGGCCTGTGGCAATTTCACATCTACAAGCCTTGGGAATCAAGCCTCTGGGGACCCTGTTTATTAATGGGAAATGTAAAGACTTGGTGGAGTTTTGGGACAAAGACACTAAGGTAAAATGACTGGGCAACTTCCGGTACTACCGATTTCGCAATACTCTAAATACTATATTACCAATTTTCTTGAAGTGCTGGAGGACATGCCTATTTTAAAGTCAATATGACAGTGCTTTAGCCCTCACATGATGGTTTGTCATCTTTACCAACAGATAAAGCCTACTGCAGCACATTAGTAAAGCAAGGCAGTAGAGGGAGGAAGACCTTGCTCTAATAATTACAGATAAACAGTGGACATTCTGCTGCATGGAGGTCAAATTGGTGTCTTCGTACAATGGACAGGCTTATCCAGTGTACGTTCCTTTAAAGATTCTATCACCCTCCATATAGGTTGCCTCAACATGGACTATTGCAAATAGCACAATGCCTTAGGTAGCACGCTGACAATGCTGTTTTTCTGCAGTTGACTTGAGACTGCCAAGGGTTGGCAACCTATTGTGAGAAGACATTTGGGTTCTTTTGTGGATGCCACCAACAAAAAAGCTACAGCAGATAGTTGATGCACATATGACTATGGAAAAGTACATAGTCAATGTTGAGCAGAGAAGTAGTGATGTTCAAGATACATGTGCAAAGTTATTAAATAGAATTTTGGTATTTGAACTGTTAAAAAGACAAGCTGAGGAGATGGAACGTACAAACAGATTGAGGGCCTAATTTATGAGATTTTGCTGTAGGGAACCGCAGCAGGCCTTCGTGCTGCGCTTCCCTACGGCAAAAGAAAAGGGCAGGAATGCGCCGTATCTGTAAGATACGATGCATTCCTGTCCTTTTCCCCTGCGCCGACTCACAATGGCCTGCCTGCGCCAACGCAGGCACTTTTGCACAATGGTGCAAAGGTGCCGGCCTTGCGGGGATGATTATTTTTGTACAGAAAGAGAAACCTCTGTGTACAAAAATAATCACAAGAGGCTTTTCCTCTTTCTATATGAGCTGCAGAATGCAGCACACATAGAAAAAGAAAAAAACGAGGAGAAAAAAAGATATTTCTCTCTGTTGCGCCTCCCTTATGCCTCCCCTGGGGAGGCGTAAGCTTTTGGCACGGCCTCCGTTTTACGATTTCTCATAAATCTGGGGCAGTGCCAAAAGGCCATGGTTGTTGCTGGGAACGCCCCAAGCAACGCCCATTGCACGCCCCTTCAAAGCAGAACACTGCGTTAAAGGGACTGATATTTATCAGGCAGCAGTACGCCAAAAAAAGTGGCTTAGGACTGCCTGATAAATGTCACGCAGGCTTCTGCGCCACAGAATTTCATGAAAAGTGAAATTCCGATGGCGCAAGGTGGTGGGCAGCACAATCAGCATGGAGTGGTTCACTTGGACTGGGCTGTCTAGTCTCAGGAGGTATGAAAGTGTAGAATTCCTCCATCACACATTTGGTTAATTCAAATTTGATCTAATTATGAAAGTTAGAGTGGCTCAGGACATCACTCATGAGTCCTTTGGACAAGCTTCATATGAACAGGTCTAATCACTATTTGCCTTAGCTATTGTCTTTCTTTGTCTTCCATTGCCCCATTTCTTCTCTGAAGGAATAGTATGCACCAGTGATATTGTTTCTAGTTTTGGAGCAATCTTAACATACTCTGGATACTGATAACCAGTGTAAGACACACTTTTATTGACTCTAAACTTGCAGTCTTGGAATGTGGCTCTTCTTTGTTGCAAAACTGAGAATGGGGAGATGTAGCCAGGTTATTTTCCTCTAAGGACGGGTCACTCCCTTGTTGTACATCAACTATCATACTAAGGCAAAAATATTACACTTACCATCTATTTTTCAGGTTATGTAGTCTGTAGTTATAGTGATAATGGATGAGGACAATACAAATGAATATTTCGTTACCTAAACATGCAGTCGCTTTTTTGAGTAACAGATGGCACGTTGAAATTCCTGGAAATGTGGAGTAAAGGACGATTTGACGACCACGAATGAGGAGAATGAAGATCAGCAATGGCAACATTTATTTTAAGAACAATCCTGTTAGAACTAAGGATAAGAAACTGAAGATGGGATCAAAGTCTGATTCTGATATTTTAACATGTGAGTAGGTGAGCGCAGAAGCACACTCTGGTAGGATAAGAAAAATCAGCAATTAGTTAGGTAAAGTATGAAGTGACATTGGAATGCCAGTTGATCAAATAATGAGGAGGAATTAATGGTGTGTGTAAATCATCCATTACGAGGCTCTTGCAGGACAAATAAACCTCAATTGACAGTTCTGCACTCACGCCAGTTTTTAATACACATGCATTGCAGTTACATGTGGTAACATCTCAAAAACATGCACATGTATAAATCGTTAAAAAATAAGGGAACATCTAATTATCCACGTCGATTCGTATCTCTGTTTTAGTACGTTGATTCATGTATATTTTCTAATTATTGGCAGTTAAATCAGTGATAACTGCTTGTTTTGAAATAGAACTGTTTGTTTCCTGAACAAGCAGATGGACGTGAAATGTTGGCCTTAACAGCAACGTGTTGGAAGGTGTTTTTTGAGCAGGAGCAGGCAGCTACCTGCATCCAGTAATAACACCACAATCACAAATAAGGTCCAGACAAGTCTCACGAAAATAATCCTTACTCAACCCTTGGTAGCTTGGCTCACGGGCAGTCAGATACAGGTGTGTAAAGAATTTAATATCCCAAAATAGTAAATAAGACACAACACAGGCCAAGTCGCGGTTCGACATCGCCAGCTTGACTCTCGACGACGGGTCGGTCACCGTATGGAGCTTTTCCACAAAAATTCTCCAATTTGATTTCAAACTTCTCATCTTCTTCCAGAAAGTATTTCTGGGGTCTTGAAGGGTCGACAATGCCAGTCAAGGTTCCAGAAGCTCTGAATTGCTCCTTGGAGCGTTGAGACTATAATTTCCACAATGCACCTGTTCAGTTCCTTAAAAGTCTACTGGAAGAGCTGGGCTCTTCTTGGTTGGGTTGATGCAGGTGACTCCTTGAAGCTTTTTTGTACCTGTTGCTTTCAGAGAGTCCACTCCTTAATCATTTAAAGCAAAGCAAAGTCCTCTTTTGTGAAGCTCAGAGTATGCAGCAGGTGCAGTCCTTCAGAGTACAGTCCTCTCTTGGTGCAGACCAGGGGTTCACCAGGGCAGTCCTTCTCTTCTACATGTTTCCAGGCAGAGATCTGAGTTGCTGGGCAGCTCTCCTATATTTATCCAGGTGTTTGGGCTGGCAAGAAGGTGGTACTCGTCACCATTGCGGTATATGGTCCCACGCTTTGTGATGATAACTTCTTTATACATGTGGGCATATTTTTGTCCCAGAAAGCACTGTTCCACAGAAATCTAAATGGAGACAATCTCTCCTGGTGGTCCTGGTCTGGCTAACCTAACCCATAGGTGTGGCTAACTTTTCCCTACACTCAACTTCCAGACCCTCTCCTCATTCAATTACAGGGGCTCCCATCTAGCTGGAGTTGCAGGAAGTGTGGTGGGCCTGGTTCCTGTCCTCACTGTCTTTCTCCCTTTGAAGACAATTTTGGATACCCAGCCCCCTTCTTGTCATGGCATCTGCTGCTGCAGATCTCTTCCCACCAGATGTCTCCTTGCCTCAGCTAAGGCCACTTTACACCTCATTAAGGCAGCTTGGCTCAACCAGAAAAAGGCTGGCCAATCAGAAAAAGGCTGCTACAGGGCTGATTTTAGATACATTTAGGTAAGCAGTTCTAAAACTACGTTCCTGCACTAGTTAGAATAAATCCAACCTGCTCCTGCTGCCACTGCCTGTACCACTGACTGTGCCTGCTGGAGGACGCGCTGGGGGACTCCAAGCCCCAGAACTCTTTGTTCTCCAAGGAGGGAGGAGCCTGCTTCCTGCTTGCTTGTGCTTTAAAAAGTGCCCACAGCTGCTTGTGCTGCCACTGCCTGTACCACTGCCTGTGCCTGCTGGAGGACGCATTGGGGACTCCAAGTCCCAGAACTCTTTGCTCTCCCAGGAGGGAGGAGCCTGCTGCCTGCTTGCTTGTGCTTTAGAAAGAGCCCAACACTGGTTGTGATGCCACAGCCTGTACCACTGCCTGTTGCTGCTGGAGGATGCATCGGGGACTCCAAGCCCCAGAACTCTTTGCTCTTCCAGGAGGGGGGAGCCTGCATCCTGCTTGCTTGCACCTTAAAAAGTGTCCACGACACTGCAGCAAATCCTTGGCCAAGGGCGGGCCCATCCAGCGCCGGTCAGCGACAGGAACAGGCAGGGCAGGGCAACCCCCTTGGCTTTGCTACGTGACACAAGGAGCTGAAGTTACTCGTACATATCCTGCTTGCTCTGCAGCTAAGGTTCATCCTATTGATTTGTCTCACCTGACCCTCCTGATTTGCTTACATAACCCCTGGGACAATTGATTATTGACTTTGATATTTGACATTGGGGGACTTGTTGTGGGTCTGTAGTGGTCTAGTTTTACCCACTTGGTTTTGTTATTACTTCTGGACACGGGAAAAGGAAATATCCAGGCAGGCTGCTAAATCGCCGAGTAGTGCCCACCCTCCCTCTTCCATTCTTAACTATATTACAGGTGCAATGGGGTATTGGCGAAACAGATTATGAGTGTGGAGGAGTCTCTAACAAATTGCAGCAATAACATCTCAGGTTTAATTCCAACTGAATCAGGTGCAACTGTCATTCCTACCCCTGCTTCTAGTCCTAGTCCCAATAGTTCTGATAGTTTGCAGGTAATTGGGCAGCAGGAAGACAAGGAACTAGAGAAGTGTCCCGGAAAATCCCCTGGCATAGCCCCTCCTGATACCCAATCTTCCAGTCAACCCCCAAGTAAACGTTTTAAAACTCTGTCTATCGTATTGTCCCAAGCCCCTCCAGCATCTGCATCCGTATCCAGTGGAGTAGGTGGGGGTGGCCAACCTCCTAAGAAAATGTTAACTCAAAAGCAATCATTGACCAAAATAAACTAAGAAAATAGGGGTAGAACAGCAGTATGCTGGTTATGTAGCTCTGTCCGCCCTAGTACAGTCCTTGTCTGAGTCAGTTAGGGTTGCATTTAGTTCACTGATGGAACAATTAAAAGGGATTGAGAGGAATATTCTTTCCCGACTGGACTTGTAGGGTAATATTCAGTCATTATTAGAAAATCCCCAGCAAATTAGAGATAATAATGTTGTAGACCAACACGGTCCACTCCCAGCTCCCATTCTTAACACTCAAGGTATATACCAACCTCACCACACAGTGCCTGACAGGACAGGGGACATGATAAGCTCTATTCCAAGCACCAACTGGCCGAGGAGTGGCCCCTATTTCCCTCCACAGTCTTTACTACCCCGACCCGAGCTTAGTATTTGCTAAGCCATATCACATTTTTTTTTAAAGAGAAAAATAAATCCAACCGTGGCAAGTTGCTGGATTCATTTTATTATTTTCGTACTTTGAAGGCCCATTTTAGCTCACTCCTATCAAAGGTTAGACTTTATTAAAGTTTATTAAAGCCTTCCTATTCTAGCCTACGGAGCTAATATACTACAATGGGGAAAAGCTACATTGGCAGGTTTTCCTTCACCATGGCATATAAAACATATTTTATAATGTTCCTGCTAATTTCTACAATGCACCCTACACTTGGGGCACGTAGGGTAGATCTTAGGGGGGTCATGTATGTAAAAAAAATAAGGTAGTTTAAGACTTTGGCAGTATTTTTAATAACAAAATGAAATATTGACATAGTTTTAATTTAAAAGCATCCTGCAAAGCAGGGCTGTATTTAAAATGACAGCAGGCACCACGGTAGTGCACATTTAAGTTCATTAAATCCATTGGGTCTCTAAATCAACATGCCCTACCATATACTAGGGGCTTATAGGTAGGCTGTCAGTACCAATTATAATTACACTTAATTACCCTATACCTTTTAAACAGAGCACTGGCCCTGGACCAGGTTAGCAGAGCCCCGGGCACAAACTGAGACAGTAACCACCAGAATCAGTCAAAAAACAAAGGGGATCAAGGTAAGAAGGATGACTTTCTCACAGCTGGGAGGAGAAAAGACAAGAACAAATGCTTAAATGCTAATTAGATTTTTTCAAGAGACACAGCTAGGGTAACAGGGCTGGCACGGGATTGGCTAGTCTTGTATTTACAAAATAGGCATCAAGTTGTGGTGCTGCCGCCTTTTAGATCAGGCGTCCGAAGAGTGGGGCAGGGTGTGCCTCAGGGGTCGGCAATCAGCCCAATCTTGTTTAATTTGTATCTCCGCCCTCTGATCCATTTGATTAAATCCTTCGGTATCTAGGTAATTAATTATGCCGATGATACTCAGCTTATTTTCTCTTTGGAAGGCAAAGATGCGGTATCCTTAGAGACCTTTCATCGCTGTAAGACAGCAACTGCAGACTGGTTGCGTCACAACTCGCTCCAGTTCAACGGGTCTAAAACGGAGGTGTTGTATTGCTCATATGATCGTATTCCGCGTCCCCTGCCAGATGATTTCTGGCCAACATCTTCTCTGGGAGCGGTAGCAGCTGGAGAGTCTGCTCGTAACTTGGGGGTCATGTTTGGCCCTAATCTACAATTGGATGCTTTTGCCAATTAAACAGTGGCCACATGTATGATGCTACTCCGTATACTACGCAAAATTCTTCCTATGCTTCCGGCACAGGCCAGACCTGAGGTAGAACGTGGGATCATTCTTAGCAGGATAGACTACTGCAACGCGCTGCTCCTGGGAGCGCCTAAAACTCTGATCGGTAAGCTGCAGCGTGTACAAAATATGGCAGCAAAGCTCGCCCTCTCTCGACGACGCTTTGCTTCCTCTTCTTCAGCGCTGTTAGATCTCCATTGGCTGCCTGTTCAGCAGCGCATCTATTTCAAAGCATCTTGTCTGGTTTTTAAAGCCTTGCATGGACAGGGACCTGTCCTGCTGCAAAATCTTTTTTCTTGGTACTCTACTTCTCGAACTTTACGTTCCTCTTTTGCATGTTTGGTAGCTGTTCCCAGGATCCAGAGGCTAAGGATGGGAGGTCGCTCCCTTGGATTTACAGCTGCCAAGCTTTGGAATTCTCTCCCTCTGTCTTTGAGGAGTCAGGGGGAATTTCTACCTTTTAATAAAGGTTTGAAAACTCATTTTTTTACGAGAGTAATGTAACTCTGCGAGTGCACATCAGCCATGTAGAGTCAAAGCGCCAGGATACCCTCTGGGTGACAGTTTTTGCGCTATAGAAGTATGCAATACATACATACATACATATTAGTAACAGGCCAGATTTTGAAGAAGTATACCTCAATGTGCTCACCCCAACAGCAGAGTTGGTGAGACGATGGTATAATTTCAGGTTGAAAAGACATTGAGTATAAATCAGTGATGACCAGTGATGGAATTGGAAAACAGTAACTGTAGGAACCCTAAACTAGGGACACTGCTGAGGTGAGGTTAGAGGGAGTGCAGTCGGGCATGGCAGAGCCAGAAGGCATGCATTCAGTGGTAGTCAACCTAACATCTAATGTCTCCAATTACATATGAATAATTATTATAAACACTGCACCAACTGACAATTAAAAAGGCAATATTCAAGTTGTAGTGACATATTTTATTTGCCTCATATAGGCCACATTTTACAAACCCCACCACTTTGCTTAACATAAATATTCATACCTATCATAAACAAATGAAAATACTGATGGAAACAACCCCCACATTTTTTTTAACCTACACTAAACCATACGTTTATTTCCTCTACAGATTAACTGATTAACTGCCTCATTGTACCTCTAATCCGCTACTTCATCTGGAGATGAGGTGTGACATGGCATACCTGCGCCAAGCCCAGAGACAACCTATTGAAAATGAATTAATTGTCTGAGAACTATGCAGCTGTGAAGAACCCAGTCCCGATCCAAAGGAATGTAATCATGGCTCAAGATTAGCACCTTCAGTAAACAATACAGCACACCACCACCAAGAGAAGGAAAATGACCTAATCAACCCCCCAGAGGCAAGAACCATACACTGCGTGTGAGAGGCTGCTGTGTTTACCACAGACAGCCTGTGTCTGTGTGGGGACAGAGGCGGGGGATACTGATGACACCAGCCAAGAACCACATTCCCGAGCAAAAATACCTACCAGAACTGGAATTCTGTGCGTTCCCGCAATATTCCAGCATGACTGGTGACCATCTTTGAAGGCCAGTCACGACCTTGCTTGTGATAAACTATTAAAAAGTAAGCACTAGAGGTGGGGCTTTCGATCTTAAGTTTGCTCCTCTGGCAAATGCATACACATTATCTTACCTTCTTCATGAATGTGAATAGGATGACCCTTAGAAACAAAAGATACAAAACTCAGCTCAGAAAAACTCTATTTCGAACACTTTAGATTAAAAAAGCACTACACAGAACACAAAACATACAATCATAAAATAACACGACATAGGCTCTGTAAGCAGATAACACGAGATTCATAAAACAGAAGGAACTTTAAATGCTCACTTTATATTGCGTAAGGAGACATCAAGGATTTGGAATGAAATTGTAATGACATTGCCCTCTAAGAAAGTGCACCTGTTCTTGCTGCATGACTAAAAATGTGTCCTTCCATTTAGGCATGTAGTGTGTGGCGATACATGGTGGTTAAAACACGCACCTGGGAAATATAACACATTACAATTTGGAATATGTCGGACACTCGTTTTTAAATTTTTTGCTAAATGTTATAAACATAGTTGGTCCAATCCTATGTTGGTGTAATGTTTACAGCAAAAGAGAAACTTTTGGAAACTTGGTGAAAATGGCAAAAGTTTTCAGTTCCGATCCAACCAACTTCAACACCTACATATTACCTCTGTATGGCTAAAGTAAATCTCTTTTACCATTTTATTGTGTACCCTATGTTGTATGCCCTTTTAGGTGCCTCGTTCTTGTCTCTTTGTTTATCCTTTTTATCCTTTTATTGCACAGATTTTGGACATATGAAATGACCTTGAGCACGCTTTACAAAATCCTTAAATAGACAATCCACTGCCGCGCCTAGAAGGGTGCTAGCTTCAAGGAAGATCGAAAATTGGTAAATGCTTTTAGTGACCAGAAAGATCTCGGTCTTCAAATGTGTATCCTGGGGGATAGAGTGTTCTTTTCTTCTTCAGAACAAAGTGGCAAAAGTTATAGTGTCGTTTTTAGGTCTCGACCTCTGCCAATGCGCTTGCGCATTGCAGATGTCGAGACATATAGAGGTGGAACAGGAAAGCTGAACAAAAGGGCTTTGGCAGGCGGATTACGCAGAGTGCATGTGCCCGTGCACGCGCTTGCCGTTTGCTCCCCGAGCCGCCACGCATTATCGCATCAGACCCGCCACAGCAATGCCAAGCGCTTCACACTTCATAGGAATGCTCTCCCCTGCCCCCCTCTGCGCAATGCCTCTTCTCTCACCCTATCGCTATCTCCCCGCCCTCCCACCTTCAGCCTCTTCCTCTGCAGTCTCCGCTGGACCTGCCCTCCCTCGCCATTCGTATGCACAGCACACTCTCTCTTCCCTCCCTCCTCCTCACAGCGCTAGACGAAGGTTGGCACCCCAGCTTGTTAGTAATTAGGTTTTAGAAGGATTACATGTTAAAACGTTAGCAGCCGTCAATTGCAAACCAAATGCTATGCAAATTCCTTACGTCCTGCCTTGCCGGCACCACCTGCTTGCAGCTAGACCAAGAGGGGCTCTCCTGTCAGAGGTTAAGCTTAGGTCCAACGCTTGTGCCACACCGCGCATTTCAGCATGAGCCTGAGTGACGGGCTGTGTATGTGTGTGTTGTTTATTCTGATATACAAATCAACTTCCCTCAGATTTCTTCAGCCCTAAACTAGTCCTTCTGTCATGCCGATGCACACTGTCTCAGCCAACAAAGTTTGCTTTTTCATTGACAATGGTCTACAAAAATACCCCTCTTTCATAAAACTTAGTTCCATAGGCATACGATTTTGTTACGTTGGATCTGCCTACTTTCCTAAATTAAAAATTCGAAAAGAGGCACATTTTCTAACTTTCACTTGAGCACCACTGCATATCAGAGTAACTGAGAGATAATTGATAGGTGCCTTTTGCTTCTAAAAAGGACTGTAATTAAGCGAAAAAAGGACTGTCCATTCTAACCAATGCATCCTTTCCTACAGAAAGACTGTCCTCCCAGCTGTGGCCTACCTGCCCATAAGCAGCCTTTTTTTTACTAGATATCCATCTTATCGAATTAGTCCAGTAAAATAATAAAAGTGATTACGCTGAGAAAGGACTCTCTAGCAGACACACTCTAGCGCCACCACTCTAGCACCACCACTCTAGCGCCACCACTCGATCCGCCACCACTCGATCCACCCACCGCTCGATCCGCCCACCACTCGATCCAACTCCACCCCAACTCCAAAACCACCCTCCAACACCACCCTACAACTCCACCATCCAAATCCACCCTCCAACTCCACCCTCAAAATCCACCCTCCAAAACGACCCTCCAACTCCACCCTCCAAATCCATCATCCAAAACCACAATCCAAGTACCCTCCAAATTCACCCTCCGACTCCACCCTCTAACTCCACCCTCCAACTCAACACTCCAAATCCACCATCCAACTCCATCCTCCAACTACAAATCCACCCTCAACACAACCCTCCAACATCACCCTCCAAATCCACCCTCTAACTTCACCCTCCAACTCCAACTCCCCCCTCCAACTCCAACTCCACCCTCCAACTTCAACTCCACCTTCCAACTCCACCCTCCAACTCCAACTCCACCATCCAACTCCAAATCCACCCTCCAACTCAGTATGAATTATTTAAAAAAAAACATTGTTATTTGTAAAATCAAAACTTCTAAGTCACGTAAATACAAAACATGTTGCATTAAAAATGCTATGTGTCACATTGTCAAAAAATAAAAGTATTACCATTGTAAATGACAAAGCTATTAATTTCACAATGTTCAAAAATAACACATTAGTAACAAATTTGTCATGTACAGGAAAAATAACTCAAACTTTCCTAATGCGAGACCTATTGCATTGCAAATGCTTGTCGTCACCTTCCATCAGTGCTTTAAATGGGCTGGTAGAATCCGGTACTCAGAACCATTACTTCTTTAATTTCAAAGCGAGAGTACTTACACTTCTCAACCTTGCTCAGAAGCAAACAGGTACGCTGAATAGTGAGTACCAGCAATTCTATGTTTCCATTTACAGCACTGCCTTTCACTGATGCACCAGGAAACACTTGCTTAGATTGTCGCACTTGCAAGATAGTTGATCTTTCCTCGCCACGCAGCAACTGTGGCGCTGCCTGATCGAAGGACCCCGCTGCTGCACATGTTTTTGAATGAGAGGTAGCAGCCGGTGTGCTATAGGGCTCTGTACCCTATTGAGCTCTGTGCCCCCCCCCCCCGTTTGGCGCATGTGCAAGAATGGTGCATGACGTCGCACCACGCCCACCATAATTCCGTGTATCCCCTAACGTTTAGCATTTGCGCATGCTCTATTCAAACATGCCCTGGCATTGTGCGCTGCGGGTGCTGCTGCGCCGCTGTTCTGCAGAGCCCGCCTCGTGGTCGATGGACCCAAGGATCGGCAGAGGAGATGCCCTCACTGGAGTGAACCCTGCAGTCTGTTTTCATGTTGCTCTCTTCCGGAGACCTGCCATTGGGTATTCTCGGTAAAAGGCTGGTTCAGAATGTGGCGACAGGTCGTATTTCGAGGCCCACGGAGAGAACGACAACCGGTAGTGCAGTTAGTTGTTCGTCCTCTTTATGTTGGAGGCTTTGTCTGCCCTATACCCTCCGCCCAGCCACTGGTGCTGGAGATCCGGTATCGTGGAAGACAAGGCTGGAAACTTCTATCGTGTCTCCAAACTGGACTGCAGTTCCTTGTGGTGGGGCGGCGTGGCTTAGTCTAGAGTTGGCTGGGTGATATCCTTGGTAGGGGTTTGCTCCACCCAGTCTTGGTGAGCTGCTACTCCACGGTATCTCTGCTGGATGCGAAGGAAAGTCCAGTTTCTTTTTCTTATGAGAGTGGAATGTGCCTTCCAGAACTGTTACAGTGGCTGCAAAAGTGTCCTGGTTTGTACAGGATGCTTTGTTGGGGTTTACTTCGCTTTCTGAATCTTAATGTTTAATGGGGGTGAGAATCCTGTACAATGCCGTTTCTTCCGCACAGTGTAGTTTGCAGGTGGATACGGTGTCCTGTGGGAATTATTCTGTTGCTTACGGTGGGGGGAAAGGGTGTCCTTTTTGGTGGATCTAGTTACACCAGCCTTTTATGGAACACTGAAGCATTCGCAATGCTGCTATGGCAGGTGATACTTGATTTAATTAACTATTAAAAGCCAATAACAAAATGTACCATTCAGGTGTCTCTAAACAGCACCCATTGGTACCCGATGCATCAGTGAGTGTCCAGCCGACTGACTCTGGAGGCACAAGACACTGTGGTTAACATATTTGTGTTTTCTTTTTTTTAAACCGAAGCATTGGTTTACAACCCTTGTTTTTAACTTTTCATTAAGTGCTGCTATGTTTTTAAATAAAATTTGGTTTTCAAGTAAAAAAAAAAAAGTTCAAGGTGCCAGTAAGTTCAAGGGGCCTCATTTATGAGAAATGACACATCGCTGCGAGAAAGCAGCGATGCGTCACTTCTCAGTGCGCACTCCTTGCGACAATTCTGATGCGTCATATTTAATGTATGACGCCTCATTTTGCAAGGAGTTACAGATACGTCTGTATTTCTGCCGTATCTGTAAGCGCAAAAGTGATGCATTG
>NW_028252724.1:0-37500 GCF_964263255.1 Lissotriton vulgaris | reverse complement strand
ACAGTCCCTATCTCTGCAGGACCCCCAGGTCTGGAGAGTCCTGCAGCTCCCACAATGGCCCTGGTACAGTCCTTACCTCTGCAGGGCCCCCATGGCTGGAGAGTCCTGCAGCTCCCACCGTTGTCCCGGAACAGTCCCTGCCTCTGCAGGACCCCCAGGTCTGGAGAGTCCTGCAGCTCCCACCCACTCTACCGTCCTCACTCTACCGCCCTCACTCTACCGCTACCACTCCACCGCCCTCACTCACTCTACCGCCCTCACTCACTCTATCTATCGCCCTCCCTTTATCTATCTATCTATCGCCCTCCCTTTATCTATCTGTCTATCACCCTCCCTTACTCTATCTATCTGTCTATCGCCCTCCCTTACTCTTATCTATCTATCGCCCTCCCTTACTCTATCTATCTATCGCCCTCTATCAATCTATCGCCCTTTATCTATCGCCCTCCCTCCCTCTATCGCCCTCCCTCCCTCTATCTATCTATCGCCCTCCCTCCCTCTATCTATCTATCGCCCTCCCTCCCTCTATCTATCTCCCTCTATCTATCGCCCTCCATCTATCTATCAATCGCCCTCCCTCTATCTATCGCCCTCCCTCACTCTATCTATCTATCGCCCTCCCTCTATCTATCGCCCTCTCTTACTCTTATCTATCTATCTATCGCCCTCCCTTACTCTATCTATCTATCGCCCTCCCTCTATCTATCTATCGCCCTCCCTTACTCTAGCTATCTATCGTCCTCCCTCTATCTATTGCCCTCCCTCTATCCATCGCCCTCCCTCACTTTATCTATCACTCTCCCTCCCTCTATCTATCTATCGCCCTCCCTCTATCTATCTATCGCCCTCCCTCTATCTATCGCCCTCGCTCTATCTATCTATCGCTCTCCCTCTATCTATCTATCGCCCTCCGTCTATCTATCGCCCTCCCTCTATCTATCGCCCTCCCTCTATCTACCTATCGCCCTCCCTCTATCTATCACCCTCCCTCCCTCTATCGCCTCCCTCTAGCTATCTATCGCCCGCCCTCCCTTTATCTATCGCCCTCTATCTATCTATCTATCTATCTATCTATCTATCTATCTATCGCCCTCACTCCATCGCCCTCCCTCTATCTATAGCCCTCCCTCCCTCTATCTATCTATCGCCCTCCCTCCCTCTATCTATCGCCCTCCCTCTATCTATCGCCCTCCCTCTATCAATCTATCGCCCTCCCTCTATCCATCTATCGCCCTCCCTCTATCCATCTATCGTCCTCCCTCTACCTATCGCCCTCCCTCTATCTACCTATCGCCCTCCCTCTATCTATCTATCGCCCTCCCTCCATCGCCCTCCCTCTATCTATCTATCGTCACCCTCCCTTACTCTATCTATCGCCCTCCCTCCATCTATTGCTTTCCCTCTATCTTTCGCCCTCCCTCCCTCAATCTATCTATCGCCGTCCCTTACTCTATCGCCCTCCCTCCCTCTCTATCTATCACCCTCCCTTACTCTATCACCCTCCCTCCCTCTCTATCTATCGCCCTCCCTTACTCTATCACCATCCCTCCCTCTCTATCTATCGCCCTCCCTTACTCTCTCTCTATCTCTCTATCTATCTATCTATCTGTCGCCCTCCCTATCTATCTGTCGCCCTCCCTATCTATCTATCGCCCTCCCTCCCGCTCTATCTATCGCCCTCCCTCCCTCTCTATCTATCACCCTCCCTCCCTCTCTATATATCGCCCTCCCTATCTATCTATCTATTGCCCTCCCTCTCTATCTATCTATCGCCCTCCCTCTATCTATCTATCACCCTCCCTCTTTCTATCTATCGCCCTCCCTCTATCTATCTATCGCCCTCCCTCTCTCTCTATCTATCTGTCTATCTGTCTATCTATCTATCTATCTATCTATCTATCTATCTATCTATCTATCTATCTATCTATCTATCCATCTATCTATCGCCCTCCCTCCCTTTCTATCTATCTATCGCCCTCCCTCTCTATCTATCTATCGCCCTCCCTCCCTCTCTATCTGCCTTACTCTATCGCCCTCCCTTACTCTATCGCCCTCACTCTATCGCCTTCCCTCCCTCTATCTATCGCCCTCCCTTAATCTATCACCCTCCCTCTATCTATCCATCGCCCTCCCTCTATCTATCTATCTATCGCCCTCCCTCTCTATCTATCGCCCTGCCTTACTCTATTTCCCTCCCTTACTCTATCGCCCTCCCTTACTCTATCTATCTCCCTCGCTCCCTCTATCTATCTTTCGCCCTCCCTCCCTCTATCTATCTATCGCCCTCTCTCCCTCTATCTATCTATCGCCCTCTCTCCCTCTATCTATCTATCGCCCTCCCTCTATCTATCTATCGCCCTCCCTCTATCTATCTATCGCCCTCCCTCTATCTATCTATCGCCCTCCCTTACTCTATCTATCTATCTATCTATCGCCCTCCCTTACTCTATCTATCGCCCTCCCTCTCTATCTATCACCCTCCCTCTCTATCTATCACCCTCCCTCCCTCTCTATCTATCTATCTACCTATCTATCTATCTATCTATCTATCTATCTATCTATCGCCCTCCCTTACTCTATTGCCCTCCGTTCCTCTATCGCCCTCCCTTACTCTATCTATCGCCCTCCCTTACTCTATCTATTGCCCTTCCTGTATCTATCTATCGCCCTCCCTTACTCTATCTATCGCCCTCCCTCTCTATCTATTGCTCTCCCTCTCTATCTATCGCCCTCCCTCCCTATCTATCTATCTATCTATCTATCTATCTATCTATCTATCTATCTATCTATCTATCTATCTATCTATCTATCTATCTATCTATCTATCTATCTATCGCCCTCCCTTACTCTATCGCCCTCCCTTACTTTATCGCCCTCCCTCCCTCTCTATCTATTTATCGCCCTCCATTACTCTATCGCCCTCCCTCCCTCTCTAGCTATCTATCTATCGCCCTCCCTTACTCTATCGCCCTCACTCTATCGCCTCCCTTCCCTCTATCTATCTATCGCCCTCCCTTACTCTATCGCCCTCCCTCTATCTATCGCCCTCCCTTACTCGAATGCCCTCCCTCCCTCTCTATCTATCTATCTATTGCCCTCCCTTACTCTCTATCTATCTATCTATCGCCCTCCCTTACTCTATCGCCCTCCCTTACTCCATCGCCCTCCCTCCCTCTCTATCTATCGTCCGCCCTTAATCTATCGCCCTCCCTCCCTATCTATCTATCGCCCTCCCTTACTCTATCACCCTCCCTCCCTCTCTATCTATCACCCTCCCTTACTCTGTCTCTATCTCTCTATCTACCTATCGCCCTCCCTATCTATCTATCTATCGCCCTCCCTATCTATCTATCGCCCTCCCTCCCTCTCAATCCATCACCCTCCCTATCTATCAATCTATCTATCTATTGCCCTCCCTCTCTATCTATCGCCCTCCCTTACTCTATCTATTGCCCTCCCTCTCTATCTATCATCCTCCATCTCTATCTATCGCCCTCCCTCTCTCTCTATCTGTCTGTCTATCTATCTATCTATCTATCTATCTATCTATCTATCTATCTATCTATCTATCTATCTATCTATCTATCTATCTATCTATCTATCTATCTATCTATCTATCTATCTATCTATCTATTTATCAAATCTATCTATCTATCTATCTATCTATCTATCTATCTATCTATCTATCTATCTATCTATCGCCCTCCCTTACTCTATCGCCCTCCCTCTCTATCTATCCATCGCCCTCCCTTACTCTATCGCCTTCCCTTACTCTATCGCCCTCCCTTACTCTATCGCCCTCACTCTATCGCCTTCCCTCCCTCTATCTATCTATCGCCCTCCCTTACTGTATCGCCCTCCCTCTATCTATCTATCTATCTATCTATCTATCTATCTATCTATCTATCTATCTATCTATCTATCTATCTATCTAGCTATCTATCTATCTATCTATCTATCTATCTATCGCCCTCCCTTACTCTATTGCCCTCCCTTACTCTATCGCCCTCTCTATCTATCGCCCTCCCTTACTCTATCGCCCTCACTCTATCTATCGCCCTACCTTACTCTATCTATCGCCCTCTATCTATTGCCCTCCCTTACTCTATCTATCTATCGCCCTCCCTTACTCTATCTATCGCCCTCCCTCCCTCTATCTATCGCCCTCCCTCTATCTATCTATCGCCCTCCCTTACTCTATCGCCCTACCTCCCTCTCTAAATATCGCCCTCCCTTACTCTATCACCTCCCTCCTTCTCTATCTATCACCCTCCCTTACTTTATCACCCTCACTCTATTGCCTTCCCTCCCTCTAACTATCGCCCTGTTCTCTTCTATTCTCACGTGCTGATCTGTTGCTCTCTTCCACCCCGCCTCCTTCTCTAACTCCCTATTCTCTTGTCTTCTCGCATGCTGATCTGCTGCTCTCTTCCACCCCGCCTCCTTTTCTAACTCCCTGTTCTCTTCTCTTCTCACGTGCTGATCTGCTGCTCTCTTCCACCCCACCTCCTTCTTTAACTCCCGTTCTCTTTTACTGTGCCGATCTGCTGTTCTCTTCCACCCGCCTCCTGTTTAACTCCCTGCTCTTCTCCTGTGCTGATCTGCTGTTCTTTCACCCCGCCTCCTTCTCTAACTCCCTGTTCTCACAACCACACCACACAGAACCACACCACACCACACACAACCAAACCACACGCGCAACCAGACGTGCAACCAGACCCAACCACACACATGTTTATATGCATTTCATCTTCTTTATTTCTCAAGCTCACTAATGCAAATGAAAACCTGTACAGCAGTGTCCTTACTGCAGTTTTCAGAATTGTAGCCAAGAAGTATCTACACCTATCAGAATAGCAACAACTGCTGCTTAACCAACGAATTCCTTGATCACCCAACAGTGGTTCTTGGATTATGCCTGCCCATATTATAAAACTGTTAACACATTTTTGCACACCATGTAACTTGCCTAATCTACATACTCTCTGCTAATTTTATGTTATCCAATTTGCAGGATTATGCGGGTATGCAGAGACCTGGAATTGTTGTCGACTACCAGACAAGTCTGGTATTTGGTGGGCCTGCTGGAAGGGGGATGAAAAGAAAGATGATGCAACCACTTAATAAACCCGTTGGAGGGGCGTTTGTCGGCAAAAAACCTGGAAAGGCTGCCAAGAGGGCTTTGGAATGTGGATTATGGCCAGTGCATGTGCGCCGGGCGCACGCTCACCATTTGCTCGGCCCCCCACCCCCTTCCCCCACTCCACCCCATCAGACTTGAAAGGAAGCCGCTCGCACACCACCATTTGTCTGTGCCTCGGCATCAGACTTGAAAGGAATGCACTCCCGCCCCCGCCACAGCAATGCCGAGAGCTTGTTTGCACTGTCCGGCGGCCATGCTTCTCTGCAGTATCCACTCGCCCTTCAGGCCATCATCTGCACTGTCAGTTTATCCTCTTTGCTCTGTCTGTCTGTTCAGCAGCTTATCCTCAGCGCTGTCAGTAGGCCCGCAATCTTTCCCTTAAACCGTCTGCCTGCCCTGCACCTCCTCTGCACTGCCAAGCTGCCCGACCTTGCCATGCAGTGTTTGCCTGGGATCTGTCCTGTATCTATTTCCCGCCGCTGCTCTCTTCCTCTGCATCGCCCGCTTGCCCTGCACTTTTCGCTTTCACTTTAGTCTGCCTGCAGATTGGCATCAACTTTATGACCAGCTACCCTGCCCCCATTAGTTTCCGGTGCATATCTGCACTGCACCTCTTACCATCATACATACGCCTCACCTCTTTCCAGTCTGCCCTGTACTTTAACGAGCGCGTTGCTACTTTAATCCGCCACCATAGCCCCTTCATTCTATTTTTTTTCAGACGAGTGCATGTATATATCTGCTCATGTGCTGCATATTGTTTCCAATTCCCAAACCACAGCGCTTCCAGCCAACCCCAGCCCTAATCTCTCACTGCTCCATGTTAAATCCATCCAGTGTCCTGCTTGCTACGTGCTGCTTTGTCCTTCAGCGACTTCTACCAACCCGAACCGCTTCCTGAAATCCTCTTCCGCTAACCATTTCTGGCTTCCTGCTAATCCCCCAGCCGCTTCCTGTTTTCCTCCAATCGCTGCTGCGTTTCCTGCTAACTTGTGAACAAGATCTTTAAAGCCCCCTGCTGACACCTCGACTATAATTCTGTGACTATATTGTCATTGCTACCGAGATATGCTGAGTTGAACACATTAAAAATGTTGCACAGTGCTGAGGAGTATGTGGTCTGCCTGGGCCATGGGCAACACACCAAACAGTGTCATGGTCACGCCTGCATCTTAGAGACCAGTGCACAGGCTTACGGCCACTGTTTTTTTAAAATTATATTTCGATTATCATGTGGATGATTTTATTGGGGGGCGGTGGATTAGAGTTCTCCCACTTGTTTTTTTTTTTACCGATGCAATGCAGCGTTGCTGTAAAGCATTTTGCTGATGCTTAAAGCATCTGCAACAATCATTAGCAAAGCAAGTGGATGCAAAAGGCAAGCCCTATTGGTCTTGCCAATGCTTTTTAGGGCGAGCGAAAAGCCCTCTTGCAGGGATTTGAAAACTGGACCTGCAAATTGATCACATTCCTCACGCTCATGCGTGTGTGTGTGTGTCCATTTGCGGCCTGCTGTTGGCCTTTCAGTGGTTGCTGTTCTGTAAAATAGACACCAATAGGCCAGAGGCGAGAGCATAGCCCCGCCCCTGGCCCATTGCTGTCTATTACGCGCATTTCCTGACATATGCTTTCAATTAATTCAAAGCATATGGCCGGAAAGGTGCGCGCACCACTCGCGCCTTTGTTTTCCCAATACACAGTAACACTGCAGCACAGAAGCAAAACCGGCTAAGAAGTTCGTTTCTTCGTCATTCTGCAGACCATTTGGCACTTGTGAGGTGCTGCTGAACTGCAAAGGTGTCAGTGTTTGAATGCAGAAGGGGTGGGGTTGGAGGCATCTCGTACACACTATCTTAAAGGGTTGTCAGCGGGTGCATTGGCGCGTTCAGTCTGCCCATCTTATATATCAACTACGATCATAAAACAATGTTAACAGGAGTGAAGGTAGCTCATCGGCTTGAGCGCTTCCGCCGGAGATCACAGCGTAAACTTCAGGCTCGAGGGGTTAGTGCGCCTGTGGTGAAGTCTGTGTGAAACATGGAAGCCATCTGTTTGTTTTCTCTGGCGTGCACACGTCGATCCATGTGCTTTGAAGTGCATGCAGCAGACACCTGGGCAATCTGCACATCGCGAATCCCGGAAAGCTCGACTCAGCCTGTCATGCCTGCTATTTAAAACCAGCACTGCATTTGGTTTCTGGCGTGCCCTGTTTTAAAATGCTCAATATATTGTCTGCTTTATTGGATGTTTTGTTTCAGGTTGTGCCCGGGGCTGAGGTTTCTTGCGTGCCTGCCTGGGTGTGGGGAGCTGAGAGGCGGTGCATGTCCAGGAATGTCAGCAGCGCATAAGGCATACGTGTATTTCCATAGCCTGGTCACAGTTGTTGGCGCACCAGGAACAGCGGCCGGAGGGGTGTCGGAGCCCCTGCCGCCCATCCTAGCTGTCACTTCACAGGCCGCCCTCTAGAGGAGCGAGTCTTTGTCCACAGACCCTCACCCCGGCTGTCATTTCATGAGCTGAGGGCTTTACTCACAGGCCCAGCGTCTCTCTGTGGGGTACGCGCTGCTCCAGTACTCCCCTCGCCCACCACGTTTAATAGGATTGTCCTATTGGCATAATGTAATGTAATGATGTCTTGTAAAGCGCATGAATCACCCCACATGGGGTATCTCCGCACTGTAGACCGCTGGGGAACCCGTCCTTGCTTTCCGTGTGAGATGGTCTCTACTGGGTATCTCCAAGGTGAAGCCAGGCATCCCCGGCATATTATGGGGGGCCGTTGTGGAGACGAGGCAAGCTAATGCCCAGAGTTGCTGAGTGTAATCCCTGGTTAGAGTAGGCACAGAGGCTAGAATTATCGAGTCTGCTGACCCTGGTCCACGACCCTGCCGTGTCGGGAATTGAACCCTGGTCCCGGGCCGTCCTCTGCTTCCGGATCTGCCACCTCTAACCAGTGAGCAACACCACTCCAATAGTTTTACCGCAGTGGCCCCCTCTGGAGGGACACCCGAGATCCCTTCTGTAGCTGGCCCCAGTAAGGGCGAAGGATGTCTAAACTAAAAAGGCCGGGTGCTGTTTCCAGACACCCCCTTTCCAGGTGCCACCATGTGTACGGTTGCCGCATAGACCCTGTACCGCACCCTTGGCCCTCGCTGGCGATGGGCATTGCTCCCACTGTCTGTTATCATCTGTTTACTGTCTTTAAGAGGTGTAGATTGGCCCTGAGCCCCCTGACTGTCCTTTCACGGGAGTGGAAGATCTCTGCCTCACATGAGTGATGCCTCTGGAGGTAGTAGTCTTACCGACACCGCTACAGTGGGTCGGCCACTGCTACGGTCCCATATCTCCCCCGGATACACCGAGGGGTGGGGCAGGGAGCCGTCTATCTATCGGTATGCAATGTTTACAACAAAGTTTTTACAACGCACTACCATTACAACGCAGGCATTACCACGCATACCATTACAACGCATTGCGCTGGGGGGCGCTCTAGGATAGGGAATACGTTTAATTTTCTATCCAACACCTTCCCTAGTGTCCACGGGGACTGGAGTTGGAATAGAAAATTATACTTACCACTATCCAGCACCTCTAAGCGCTATGCGTTGTAATGGTATTCGTTGTAAATATCGCGTTGTAAAGGTATGCGTGGTAAAAGTATGCGTTGTAACGTCATACATCCCTATCTATCCCCCTCCCTCAATCTATCACCCACCCTCCCTCTATCTATCTCCCTCCCTCTATTTATCGCCCTCCCTCTATCTATCGCCCCCCCTCTATTCCACCCACCTCCTTCTCTAACTCCCTGTTCTCTTCTATTCTCCCGTGCTGATTTGCTGCTCTTCCACCCTGCCTCCTTCTCTAACTCCCTGTTCACTTCTCTTCTCCTGTGCTCATCTGCTGCTCTCTTCCACCCGCCTCCTTCTTTAACTCCATGTTCTCTTCTGCTGTGCTGTTATGCTGCTCTCTTCCACCCACCTCCTTCTCTATCTCCCTGTTCACTTCTCTTCTCCAGAGCTGATCTGCTGCTCTCTTCAACCCGCCTCCTTCACTATATCCCTGTTCTCTTCTCCTGTGCTGTTCTGCTGCTCTCTTCCACCCCACCTCCTTCTTTAACTCCCTGTGCTCTTGTCCTGTGCTGATCTGATGCTCTCTTCCACCCACCTCCTTCTTTAACTCCCTGTGTCTTCTTTTCTCCCTCTGCTGATCTGCTGCTCTCTTCCACCCCGCCTCCTTCTTTAACTCCCTGTTCTCTTCTGCTGATCTGCTGCTCTCTTCCACCTCGCCTCCTTCTCTAACTCCCTGTTCTCTTCTCCTATGCTAATCTGCTGCTCTCTTCCACCCACCTCCTTCTCTAACTCCCTGTTCTCTTCTCCCGTGCTAATCTGCTGCTCTCTTCCACCCACCTTCTTCTCTAACTCCCTGTTCTCTTCTCCCGTGCTCATCTGCTGCTCTCTTCCACCCACCTCCTTCTCTAACTCCCTGTTCTCTTCTCTTCTCCCGTGCTCATCTGCTGCTCTCTTCCACTCCGCCTCCTTCTTTAACTCCCTGTTTTCTTCTCCTGTGCTACTCTGCTGTTCCTTTCCACCCGCCTCTCTCTCTAACTCCCTGTTCACTTCTCTTCTCCTGTGCTGATATGCTGCTCTCTATCACCCCACATCCTTCTTTAACTCCCTGTTCTCTTCTCCTGTGCTGATCTGCTGCTCTCTTCCACCCGTCTCCTTCTTTAACTCCATGTTCTCTTCTGCTGTGCTGTTATGCTGCTCTCTTCCACCCACCTCCTTCTTTAAATCCCTGTTCTCTTCTCCTGTGCTAATCTGCTGCTCTCTTCCACCCACCTCCTTCTTTAACTCCCTGGTCTCTTCTCCTGTGCTGATCTGCTGCTCTCATCTACCCCACCCCCTTCTCTAACTTTCTGGTCTCTTCTCTTCTCCTGTGCTGAATTGCTGCACGCCACACACTGCTGCATGCCACACACTGCTGCATGCCACACACTGCTGCACGCCACACACAAACATCTATTACTTGCAAAATGTGTTTTCTTTTTTCAAACTGTAAATCAAAGTCACAAACACATATTTTACGTACATACCCATTGCATAACTAAGATTTTCAAAAAAAGATGCAAAATACATACATCAATATTTATTAACTACTTCTTCAACACCATTATCTATCATTTAACTTTTTAATACACCTTCGCAGTACATGTCATTGTATTACAGTATAATTGCAATTCCATAACTAGCACTAACAACATTGCCATTTTCAACGCCAACTGCTCAAACTTTAATAATGCGAGACCTATTGCATTTCCAATGCTTGTTTATTGTTGGTTGCCGAAAGGCTGTTTTTGCATATTGGTATTTTCTTACAGATAACCGCACGCCCCCACCTTTTGATAACCGCACTGCCCCCCAATGCTTGCTGTTACAACCTACGCTCATTTGTAATGAAGTCAAGAACAAACTGAACCTACAGAAGAGAGCTCTCTCAAAGTTTGCATCAGCAGCTATGGGGCTCTTTTCAGAAGAGCTGATGTGAGATGGTCACAAGTGCCAGAATTGACCAGTGCATAGCTCTAACAGGTGGGTCCTTCCCTGATAGGTCTTGCTGCTTCAGTTTTGGCCAGGATCTTTTTTACTGACTTCACACTCCATCCAGAAGGTCATGACTGGCAGAGCCCTCTGTGACGTTTGACTCTTCATGCTGAAATTAACCTGGCCAGCCGGCAGAGGTGCCCCTGACCAGAGATACTACTCTGTGGGTACTCTACCGCCCTCACTCTTACGCCCTCACTCTACCAACCTCACTCTAGCGCCCTCACTCTACCACTCTACCGCCCTCACTCTACCGCCCTCAGTCACTCTATCGCACCACCACAGCATCACTCAGGGGCACCACAGCATCACTATGCGCTACCACAGCATCACTGAACGCAACAGCATCACTGAACGCAACAGCATCACTGACTGCAACAGCATCACTCCGCGCCACCACAGCATTAATCTGTGCAACCATTTAACAACAACTGGTTCAAATATGTTCTCTCAATGTTCCAAGCTTTCTTACAAATGTCACAAAAAGATGTTACTATTTCACTTCTGTTCTTGGATTTTCGTCACAATAAAATACACTGAACATAATCTTCACAAAAGTTATTTACAAAAGTTTAAGCTATTGCCATTATAAATTACAATAACTTTTATTTAAGTATTAATTATTTAAAAAAAATAAAAGCCATTGTTATTTGTAATATCAATACATCTAAGTCGTGTAAATACAAAACATGTAGCATTACAAATGCTATAGGTGTCACATTTGCAAAAGTTAAAAGTATTGGCATTCACCCTTGTCCTAGCAGACTAAATCCAATTCCTCAAACGAATTTGCCATAGGCCTCAATTGACTTTCTTTTTTATTAAACAGATGAGAAAAATGACGAGGAAGAAGAGAAACGCAGAATTGAAGCCCGACGAGAGAAGCAAAGACTGAGAAGGGAGAAAAACTGTGAAAAATATGGCAATGGATACAGGTTTGATTTATTTTATCAGGGTGTGAAAGTTTTGCACACAAGCCAATTGAAGAATGGTAACATGTCAGTAGTTCTGTGGGGGGAGAGGGTGAGGGGGTATCACATTAGTACTTTACTGACTATGACTCAATTATGGTATTAGCATAAATTATAGTTTTATAATTCATTAAAATAAAATACATTATGGTAATAGAATCAATTATAATCGCAACCAGTAGGACCACTGTTCCAAGAAGGAACTGGGTGGAAGATTGTTTTCGATTGTGGGATGTAACCAGTTTGTAAAGCACCAAATGTCATGATCGAATTTCAGATCGCAAATGTTCCAGCTCGACTGCCTTTAACCCTGAAATGGCATAAGTGCTAAGAATTCACGAGCTTTTCCTTGAACAGATTCTGGAATAACCTATTTTTGAGGTTGGCTTATGGAATGTTTTTACTTCGCTGGTATATGGTGCAGTGAATCACTCCTATTAGTCTGTTCTGCTCTTCAAAGGCGACCATTGCTCTGCCCTCCAATTGCTCTGGTCAGGCAATATGCTAGAACATAACTTACTAAAGGTGTAGCTAGTGAACACATGTTTTCACAACTTGTAACTTCTGTCCACAAGGAGCGGATCTGTAACTTCCTGGGTGCCATGAAAGAGACCCATGTGTTCCAGGGCCTTCGTCAGTGGACTAAACTTTGATTCATATAAAAGATACTCAAGAATCTTGATAACTTTTATAGAGCGTTTGTCATGATGCATTGCAATGTTTGATACTAACACTTCATAATCCATTCTCCCAGGATTGCGTTTACTTGTTCCTTTTTGCAAATTTCGGACATTTGAAGAAAAGGACATTGAAGCTCACCTGGAAAGTACTGTTCACCAGGAAACCTTGGATCATATACAGAAGCAAACCAAATTCGACAAACTTGTGATGTCCTTTTTGCATGTAAGTGCCGGTGTTCTGCATAGTGACATTTCAGACCGTCCTTTTTTGGTTTTGCTTGACATGCATTATGCTTGGAGGATTTTTTAACCAGTGTAGTTCTGGGTATCACATTATTTATAGCTATGCTATAATGGTTTTCAAATGTCATGTTGGCAATCCTAATTATACTTATACCGTGCCTTAAACTGCCCCTGCATCTTTCAGGAATGCATGGTCAATAAGTTTAAGAAGACCTCTCTATGTAAAGCGCACAGTAACCAGACTAAGGCCGCAAATTCGCAAAAGCACTAGAAAAAGATCTACTGGAAGGTGAAGTTTTTAAAGCTATTTGAACTGTTTGTGGTGTTTGTGTCGGGTTCTCAAATTATACAATAAGTTAAGGTTGTCCCATTCCCTTTGGCTGCGTTTCCTGAAGTTCTTGAGAATGCACTTGAAGGGTAGAACCACTAAAATATACTTTGGTGAAGTTTCATGCATTCACCATTGCACTACAAGCCTACTTTTTTTCGTATCTAGGTGTTTCTGCTGATGATCATATGATAAGTTGAGACTGTACATTGCAGTGCCTGCAGTGTCTATGTTCCTGCTTTACATAGTTCTGTGCACCAACGGGTAAAATCATCTGATCACCCAAAAAGCAAGTTGGTAAGTTTATTTAAATGTCTTACCTCATTGACATTTTGTTTTACTCCATGTATATACAGATTTGTTTCAGTGTTTTGATATCTTGTGTAGTATTTTCTGTTCTTGTAACCTCCCACGAGGAGACCTCCAGACCCCCTGTTACATGTTTCTCAGTAGGTTTTAATTGCAGCCCCCAAGCACTATTTTCTTAAAGGACAGGCAGGATGCGCTCTCCCGCAACAGTTGATTACCTTTTTTTAACTAGCATCGCACGCGTCCACACTAAAGATGGCCCGCTTTCGTTTTGTTCCAGTAGAGCGTCCAACGCGACTTTATGCCTCTTAATATACTTTTTTTTTTGCAATCTCAGCAACCGCACTTTATTTCAGGTGCTGCCATTGTAACAAATCTAAACCAATAGAAAAAGGTATGCAGCCGCCATTTTTTCTATATCTTTGCTTTTGAAGCAATTGCAGCTCCTCGTCTTTATCTTACGATGTTTACAGCTAATGCACGAGTGCCTCAAAGGTCTCGTATTTGAGAGAGTTTAATCTATTTGCATTGTAAATGACAATGCTTTTTATTTGTGTTCAGAAAATATGCCAGAGGTGTTTCTAACCATTCAATCAGACTCGGTGTAACCCGTTGCCTTGCAATCTGCCTTCGAGTCCTGCTCGCCTTGTCTCTTGGCTGAGCTCTTTTCCCTTGAGGGTTTCGGGTCACGGCCTGCTTGGTGGGGTTTAATTGCTTGATTGTGGAGGGAGTGAGATTGCAGGTCATTCCCTGGTAAGAGTCCCTGGTGTTTTTTAAATGCTTATCTGGCACACCCTGGTGGCAGAGTAGTTTCTAAAGGGTTTCTGTCCACATTGAATGCCTTCTCTTCTAGGTTGTAACCAAGTTATTGTAGTTGAACAAACAGTATGTGTATAAATTAACGTTTATTTATCTACATTTTTTTCCAGGCTAATAATGAACACATAAAAAGGGAGAGCGTACTTACTGCTACAAGTATCCTCAACAATCCAATAGTCAATCCAACAGTATGCAAAGGTAAGATTTTTAGGAGCCAAATCTGAAGACATTTAACCTATTGCCTCAAGTTGAATAATTGCTTGGCCAGTTAAATCAGCAGTCCAACTTTTTCTATGAGAGCTACCACAATGGTGAGGAGCCATGCCTTGCAGAATTATTGTTCTGACTACCCAGATGTATGTCACAATTAAAGTTTTACAATCCACTGAAAAAGCCAAAGGTTACAGGGACGTTAGTTTCATTTTTACCCACACAACCATAGAAAATTCAGCACTTAAAGTTTGAATAACTTAAAAAAATGAAAAAGGTGGCCTAAAGTTACTTAAGGGCACAAGTTCTAGTTTCTTTCTTCAGATAAGTATAACTGCTGAATTTCTATTGTATTTTGTAGGTAAAACCTCAACATATGTCAGTGTAAAACCCCTAAAATATTTTGAGCAATTGCCCATGAGGGGGTCCCTCCATGTGTCCTATAGGGTCAGGATACCTGTATCCTGACTCGTGTTTTCACACTGTCAAGCCCCCAATCTTCCAGGGTATTGGTGAGCTGCCAGTAGATTCAGAGTTATCCGTTGGAGATGTCTGCTTTAAATATAAATGTAATCCAGCAAATTCTTTATTGGTATTTCTAGTAAGTATATTTCTGTTGCAGTCTTGTATTCAACCAGAAATATGGCCATTCTGCAGTTCTTCTTAAAAGCAAATTTCACGCCACATATGGGTAACCCTTCAGCCCCAGGCATAAAAGTATCAACAGCTTACCTTCTCTTTCAATAAAACTTCTCAATCTTCCCAATCTACCTTCTCTTTAGGAATACTGGAAATCTCACGCTGGATGAAAAGCAATTTCCTCCAGCTGAACGCTAGAAAAACGGAGGTTCTGCTCTTTGGAGATGCCCCCCTCCTCTGGTGGCCCCCAGAACTAGGCACACCCCCGACAACGGCAACCACAGTCAAAAACCTCGGTGTTCACCTTGAACAGTCCCTAAACATGAAGAAACACTTAACTCACACAGTCTGATCCTGCTTCCACACCCTTGGCTTACTAAGTAAAGCTTTTACTTATCTCCCCGACACAACAAGGAAAACCCTAACACAGGCCCTTATACAAGCTGGACTATTGCAACGCCCTATTGATCGCAGCAAATGAGTCCTCCTAAAACCGATTGCAAATGATACAGAACACAGCCGCCTGCACGGTTCGGAATGCTCCCCCAGATCAGCTTCCTCTCCCCTCCTTAATCAGCTACACTCTCTGCCCATACAACAGCGCGTGAAATTCAAGATCTGCTGTCTCACACACAGAGCTATCTGGGGCATTGGCCCTTCCTATCTTGTAGAGGAACTTCGCCGCTATTACCCGGCTCGGACTCTGCGCTCCAGCTCGCAATCGCTCCTCAAAACCCCCAACATAAAGGCTAGATCAGGGGGCAGGTCCTTCTCGCCCCCTTCATCTGGAATCAACTACAGCTGGCCCTAAGACAGTGTCCAGACCATCTTAAATTCAGAAGACTCCTGAAAACTGCCCTGTTCTAACCTTCCTTTAACTACCTATGCTGCGCTTCCAAGTGCTGAGATACCCCCCGGAGGTGATTCAAGCGCTATAAAAATTAAATCAAATCATTAATTAAATCAAACAGGTACACATGCTGCAAACGGTTAAGTTAATTACCATCAACAATTTGCTTGCAGCCTGTAATGCTGTAGATGCACTTGCACCCTTCCTGCCACCAGGGCATGTGAGCTCACGCGGCATATAGAACGTTCAGGTCTGTTTACTCCCTCCTCAGCTTTGCAAATAACACTTCTTCCCTACTGAGTTTCACCAAAAAAATTGTAGTTTCGCAGGAAATTAATTTCTTGGAAATGTGATGCCCACCCTCAATATTCCAGTCATCGCCCCCTCTGTACAAGGACTCCTCTGAGGTCATGGGCGTTCATAGACCTGGCATGGATTTTTCCATCCTATGGTCTGTCTGGACATACTCTAAAATTTTAAAGTCCTGCATCTGTTTTCCCCGTGGTAAGATGCCTTTTCTAATAATATATTCCTTCTGCTTTTTTGTGATCTGAAATCTGAGTACTTTACTTACACTGTACACCAGACTTTTGCTGTTACTTTTGTAATAGTTAGTGTGCATTTGTTCTGGAGAATTTTGCTAAAGATGGTTTAAACCTTGTGTTTACTTTTAGGGTGAGAATCCCTTTGAAATTGTTGAACAAACGGGAGAATCGGTAGTTGAGGAAACAACTGATACGAATGATGAAGACAATGAGCAAAACGAAGAGGAGGACATTGATGGTGAAAACGATGAAAATGAGGAGCAGATAATGTGGAGGCAGAAAATGCAGATGCTGCTGAGGAGGCGGATGATGCTGTGACCCAAATGATTACTCTGGGGACTTAACCAACACTGATGAAAACTAGTTGAGAAACTGCCCTGAAATACCAAACACTTTAGCACACTGCATTGGTGGACTTAAAGAACGATTTGCGCAAAATTGAGCCGTTCGTTCAACCTGCATGCATTCCACTTCTGTTTTAATTGCCTATGGGCAAACCGGTTTTAAGTTTTGTGTTTTTTAGTAAACTAAAGCTTGTATTAAACACAGCAAATGCTTCAGTAGTCTTCCAGTGTAAATTGATTTGTTCATGGTTAAGTTTTGAGTCATTTTGAGCAGTTGGGGTTCTAAACATTACAATGTGATTTTTGCAGTTTTTAGCGCCCAATGTAGTGTTGTATATAATTCAAGCTGTTGTAGCAAAGAAACCCTGTTTATGTCCTGCAGTAATAAAGGTTTACAACAAGATTATAAACTTATTTTGCACCTCTCCTATATGGTACTGTCTACCTCAAAGAATGGGTACACTCAAGGTGGTGTATAATGTGCAATGTCTGGTGGCGGTACCACCACACAGAGTTGGCAAGGGAAGATATAATATTGGATTGTATGTGCTTGGACTATGGTGAGAATACAATGGAGGAGGACCAGGTCAAGTGGAGAGATTTAATAGAGAAGGCATAGCAAAGGAGGTGGCAACAAGGGCAGGAGGGTCCATGAGTGGTGGAGGCTGGGTTTCTTAATCCGTGTCCTACCTACTGTGTTGCAAGCAGAAGACACGGTGACGACCAGAGACCCTTACTTTGTCTCCCCTTCCCCCAGTACATTGTCAATTAGGGGGGAGGGAGGGAATGGAAAGGAGTAAAGTACATGTCTACAGATGTACTGGTATGTTCAGGGCACTGGATCAATCACTGAAGAACCAAGGTCAGATATAAAAGAAGATACACAAAGGAAGTCTGCACAAATAGGACGACGGATCTTGTACACAAACTGGTAAGTCAGCAAAAGAACAACAAGGCTAAGAACACTGGAACAGACGCTACGCTGTGAAACTGATTGCGATGAAAGGTTGAAAGAAACTAAAAAAAGCAGAGTTCAAATAAAACAAGCATTTGCAATGCAATAGGTCTCGCATTAGGAAAGTTTGAGCTATTGGTATTGTAAATGACACATTTTTTACGTATGTGTTGGTTTTGAAAATAGCTAAATTATTAGCTTTGACATTTACAATGCCAATAGTTATAACTTTTGCAAATGTGACACCTATAGCATTTGTAATGCAATGTGTTGTATTTACGTGACTTAGATGTATTGATATTACAAATAACAATGGCTTTACATTTTTGTTTAATAATTAATACTTAAATAAAAGTTATTGTAATTTATAATGGCAATAACTTAAACTTTTGTAAATAACTTTTGTGAAGATTATGTTCGGTGTATTTTATTGTGACGAAAATCCAAGAACAGAAGTGAAATATTAACATCTTTTTGTGACATTTGTAATCAAGTTTGAAACATTGAGAGAACGTATTTGAACCAGTTGTTGTTGAATGGTTGCGCAGATTGAGGCTGGGGTGGTGCTGAGTGGTGCTGTGGTGGTGCTGAGTAGTGCTGTGGTAATGCTGAGTGGTGCTGTGGTGATGGTGAGTGATACTGGGATGGTGCTGAGTGATGCTGGGGTGGTGCTGAGTGGTGCTGTGGTGGTGCTGAGTGATGCTGTGGTGGTGCTGAGTGATGCTGTGGTGGTGCTGAGTGGTGCTGTGGTGGTGCTGAGTGATAATGTGGTTGTGCTGAGTGATGCTGTGGTGATGCTGAGTAATGCTGTGGTGGCGCTGAGTGGTGCTGACTGGTGCTGTGGTGGTGCTGAGTGATAATGTGGTGGCACTGAGTGATGCTGTGGTGACGCTAAGTGATGCTGTGGTGGCGCTGAGTGGTGCTGTGGTGGTGCTGAGTGATAATGTGGTGGTGCTGGGTGATAATGTGGTGGTGCTGAGTGATGCTGGGGTAGCGCTGAGTGATGATGTGGTGATGCAGAGGGCAGAAAGGCACAATAAGCAGTCTAACAAAGGGCCGAAGGGCAGAAAAACAAGGGAAAACGAGTCTAACAGAGGGCAGAAGGGCACAAAAAACAGTCTAACAGAGAAAAGAAGGGCAGAAAAACAAGGGAAAAACGAGTCTAACAGACGGCAGAAGGACACAAAAAACTAGTCTAACGGGGCAGAAAGGCACAAAAACGAGTCTAACAGATGGCAGAAGGGCACAAAAAACGAGTCTCGCAGAGGACAGAAGGGCACAAAAACAAGGGAATAACAGAGGGCAGAAGGGCACAAAAAACGAGTCTAACAGAGGGCAGACGGGTAGAAAAACAAGGGAAAAATGAGTCTAACAGAGGGCAGAAGGGCACAAAAACGAGTCTAACAGGGGGCAGAAGGGCAGAAAAACAAGGGAAAAACAAGTCTTACAGAGGGCAGAAGGGCAGAAAAACAAGGGAAAAACGAGTAACAGAGGGCAGAAGGGCACAAAAACAAGTCAAACAGGGGGCAGAATGAATCCCGCCCTGCATGTTTGTCCACGAAGATGCCACCTTTTTGTGCAATACCTCTACTCAACTGGAGTACTTTCTACGGTCTAATCAGTAAGTGCTCCCTCGTTGGCTAAATGTATAGGGACAGATTTACAATAACTGGCGCATCCCCAGGGATGCGCCAGTTATTGTGCACTGCAGCTCCGCCACCCATGGTGTGCTGCATTTACAATGCGGCGCACCATGTGGCAAAAATGGCACAGATGCGTCACGCATCTGTGCTGTAAAAGCAGCGCATTGCTGGAGCTGCGTCGAGCTTGCGACGCAGCTCCAGCAATGCTCTGGGGTGCCCTATCTCCCCAATGCTGCATCAAGCCTTCCGCCTGCTTCAAGCAGGCGCAGGGTTTTAACGCAGCATTGGCCTAAAAGTGACTGAGTGAATTCTTGTAGGTTTCACTCAGCCACTTTTAGGAGGCGTTCCTGTGCAGGAATGCCTTCCCCTGCGCCGGAACGCCTCCTGATGGTGCAGAGCTTTACAACATGACGCATCTCTCAGATGCGTCACGTTGTTAATACCCAGCACCATGGCGCATCTTTTGTGCTGCCGCTGCGTCACAAAAGGTCTTGGTAGAGGGTGGGAGTGGTGAACCAGAGGGTGGCAGTGATGAACCAGAGGGTGACAGTGATGAACCAGAGGGTGGCAGGGGTGAACCAGAGGGTGACAGTGCTGAACCAGAGGGTGGCAGGGGTGAACCAGAGGGTGGCAGTGATGAACCAGATGGTGGCAGGGGTGAACCAGAGGGTGGCAGTGGTGAACCAGAGGGTGGCATGGGTGAACCAGAGGGTGGCAGTTGTGAACCAGAGGGTGGCAGTGCTGAACCAGAGGGTGGCAGTGCTGAACCAGAGGGTGACAGTGGCTAACCAGAGGGTGGCAGTGGTGAACCAGAGGGTGACAGTGGTTAACCAGAGGGTGGCGGTGGTGAACCAGAGGTGCTGGGATGAACCAGAGGGTAGCAGTCGTGAACCAGAGGGTGGCTGAGGTGAACCAGAGGGTGACAGTGCTGTACCAGAGGGTGGCAGGGGTAAACTAGAGGGTGCTGTGATGAACCAGAGGGTGGCAGTGGTGAACTAGAGGGTGGCAGGGGTGAACCAGAGGGTGGCAGTGGTGAACCAGAGGGTGGCAGTGCTGAACCCGAGGGTGACAGTAGTTAACCAGAGGGTGGCAGTGGTGAACCAGAGGTGCTGTGATGAACCAGAGGGTGGCAGTCGTGAACCAGAGGGTGGCAGTGGTGAACCAGAGGGTGACAGCACTGAACCAGAAGGTGGCAGGGGTGAACCAGAGAGTGGCAGTGCTGAACCAGAGGGTTGCAGTTGTGAACCAGAGGGTGGCAGGGGTGAACCAGAGGGTGGTAGTGGTAAACCAGAGGGTGGCATTGGTGAACCAGAGGATGCTGTGCCCATACACGGCCGCATGGGTAACTTCGCCATGCAAGCGGCCCGCGAACACGCAAAAAGCCTCACGAACATGCAAAAAACCCCGCGAACGTGCAAAAAACCCAGTGAACACGCAAAAAAACAACAATCTGCAAATTCGCACGAATTCGCGGATTTTGTGGATTGTGAATTCGATTTCGTGCAAATTCACAGAACGAGAATTCGCAAATTTCGCCCATACTTAGAATAAATGCAAGCTACGCCAAACCTCCCACTGGTGGCAGAAGCTTGAGTGATTTACCTGGAAGATTACCCAGTCCCAATGAATAGTGGGCATAGAAGAGAAGATTTAACAAAAACAGACCAGTAATTGATGGAACCTGGTTAAGAAAAAGTCTGATGAGAGGAATCAGATAAAAGTTTAAGAATCATTGTCCTGAAGAAGGTGCAACTATTTTTGAACACCGAAACGCCACTTCGACAATTCTTTTCAAACTTGGTCATTATTTATGATTGTACTTTTATTAAACAATTTCATGTGAAATTAAATATATATATGTTTTTTTAAATGAATGTGATTAATGTGTTTTTAAAATTGAAATGGTGATGTTTTTAATATATTGACAAATGAACAACAATGAAAATAAAAAGACAGATAACAAATCCTGCTGTTTCAGTATTAAGTATAACCCTCAATGTTTGAAATAGTAGTTATGTGAATTCTGTAATTTGTGAAAGTCTCTTACTATTTTGCTGAAATTGAGATATAAGCTAATCTTCCTCCTTTCATTAGTAAATTGGAAAAGTATCCTTTTGTTGTTATAACTTATCTACCCATTCCTTTTCCATAAAAAGGGCACCTCCCACTATATTTTAGCATTCAGTAGAGTGAAATTATGTGGCGTGTAATTATGTGGCACTGAGTGGTATTTGGAGTGTGTTGCATTGAGTGCAGTGCAATTATGTGGCACTGAGTTGTATTTGGAGTTTGTGTTGCATTGAGTGCAGTATAATTATGTGGAGTGTAACTATGTGGCACTGAATGGTATTTGGAGTGTGTGTTGCATGGAGTGCAGTGTAATTATGTGGTGTGTAATTATGTGGCACTGAGTGGTATTTGGAGTGTATGTTGCATTGAGTGCAGTGTAATTGTGTGGCGTGCAATTATGTGGCACTGAGTGGTATTGTTTGGAGTGTATGTGGGATGTTGGGGAGGGGGCTGGAGGTAAGGGGGGCACCTGGTTCCCTTCCATATTGCTGGAATAATGTAGGGACAGGGGGATGCCTCCCTGCCTGCTCTTCTCACTCTGGGAACTGCTGGCTGTCTTGTGTGCACAGGTACCTACAGCCCACCTTGGGGTGTAACTGGGAATCAGACATTCTCAGAAACTGCCCACAATGCGTAGGCCAATACTGAAGGGAGGTGGGGGCTTAGTCTAATGTGGGAGAGGATGTGGTGCTATGGCCAGAGCTGTTCACTTTGGAAATGGGAATCGGGTTCCAATCTCAGCGTCAGCTCAACATCCTGTGATTCTGGGCAAATCACTTTATCTCCCCTTGCCTATAAAAATAATAATAACATAAAATGATCGAGAATGTAATGGGTGTTCTTCCGGTCCAGCTCGCTCTCCATAAAGCTGCCCCCAGTCCAGCTCACTCTGCCTGTGCAGCGTCAGGTGAGATAAGCTAGTGATGTCACCGGAGTGGAACGTGCTAGCTGTAGCGCTCTATGGTCCCAGAGGCACTGTCTGTACAGAGACAGTGCATGTTCCAGGCTGCGGATTGCAGTGCTATACTTCAAAGCTTTGAGTCTTTTATGGCCGGAGGTAGCGCCCCAGGGGGGGAGCTGGCCTGTTCAGTGGAGAAGTGTGGCTCACTGGTTAGAGCAGGCAGACCCGGAAGCAGAGGTCAGACCCGGGACCAGGGTTCAATTCCCGACGCGGCAGGGTCTTGAGCTCAAATGTCCATGGACTCGATATTCTCGCTTCGGTGCCTGACCTAATCATGGGTTCACACTCTGCAACTCTGGGCATTAAGCTTGCTTAATCTCCACAACGGCCCCCCCGCGGCGGGATGCCTGGCTTTCACCTTGGGGATGCCCTGTAGGGGCTATCTCACAGGGAAAAGTCAGGACGGGTTCCCAAGGCAAGCGCGGAGATACCCCTTCGGGGGTCGATTCTGGCGCTATATAAGAATATAATAATAATAATAATAATGCTGATCAAAGGCTCTTTGGTGAGGTGTGAGATTGGAGAGGGGGCCGAGGGTTTTCGGGGGGACGAGGTGTCACTGTAAGGTCTGGTAGCTGCTGGATAATCAGCAGAGCTGGGGATGGCAAGAAACATCCGCTCTGCCTATGGGGGCCTCCTGACACCAGCTGGGTGACTCACCCACCGAGGTGTTCCTTTCTTGCTTTAAAGAGTTCGATTTTTCTTGTGTGTTTTTTCTGCACTTTTATTTACACAAACTCCATCGGAAGATATTGCAGCGCTTTAAATGAACACTAGTTACATCACACAAGATCACTCTTTAAACAAGAAAAACAAGCATTTTCGGAAATTATGTAGAATATTCCATTTGTGGACTGCTGCAGTCGGGCCGGAGCTGAATTTTAATCAGAGGGGGACTGCAGTGATGGACTGCAGTGGGTCTGCTGTTATACCAATGGAATAAATCACAGCGAGCCCGACTCTGCGCCCGCAGGCACCAGCTCCCAACTGTCAGGGCGGTCGGGAGGCAACGGGAAAGGTCGGTGGTGCCAGGGATAGGGGGATGGATACGGACAGGAACAGAGGAACCGAGGAAGCAAGAAAGAGAGGGGAAGACGAGGGAGGAAAGGAGAGGAGGAAGAAAATTAGATGATAAGGAAGGAGGAGGGCCAACGAGAGAAGAGAGAGATAAAAGGAGGAGGGTGTGATGAGGGAGTAGAACACGAGTGGATTGACAGAATAAAGACTAAGGAAATAAAGCGCGAAAACGAAGGAAGTAGTAGAGGCAGGCATGCAGGGTGGAAGGAATAGAGGGGAAAGACTGAGAAAGGCAGAAGCACAGAGAGAAAGAAAGACTGAAGAGGATGTGGCAATTTTGCAAAAAACGAGGAATGAGGTTAGAAAGAGAAAACAGAAGCGAGAACAAGGAAGGTGGAATAAAGAAGAGGAAATCAAATAAGGGAGGCAGTAATAAAGAAGATATGAGAATACAGGTGATAAAGTTGTTGAAAATATGGAGGAAGGGGAAGAAACGAGAAAGTACACAAAAGTATGTAAGAAAATAAAATATGCATCGAAGATGAAGAATGGGAGACAGGGAGATTGACAAAGAGGAATACACGAAGGAGGAGACTGAGAGAAGGAAATAGAAATGGAAGGAAAGTGAACAAGTCAGTGTAAAGTGGTAGGTGGATTGAAGCATTGTCCGCGCGGCCGTGCCGCAAAGAACACCCTAAAAAAAAAGCAAGAAAAACAATCTCTGGCATTGCGCGGAGGGGGCGGGGGAGCAGCTTACTTTGAAGTCTGATGCCGAGGCATGGTGTGGGATGTGGCTGTCGATGTGCACGCGCCTGGCTCACATGAACTGTATGGATTCCGCAGTTTGGGGAGCCTTTTCGGAAGCCTTACTATAATCTCGCCAAACAATGCTTACGCATTGGTTCAGCGAGACCTAAATTTAATCGGTCCGTCTGTAACACAACTGGTGTTCATGTAAAGCGCTCTGATGTCTTCAGGTCTAGTTTGCGCTATATAAAACTCCCCCCCAACCCCCCCAAAAAATGTGTAAACTTCACACAGGATGAATTCCTTCAGGAAGTCCAGCGCTGCTGTAAGCTCCTTATCAGTCCAGGTTGGCACCTCTGAAACTCAATTCCTGCAAGAAGAATTGACAACCACCTCAAATTTTGAAAGCCTTCAAACCTGGCTGTTTATAGTTTTGTGAAGCTGTGAGACAGCAAGCTGCCAAAGCACAGGGGGCACGGGTTTGCACTCACAGAGGTGTAGTTTGGTCAGTAAGATTGGGGGTGTGAGCTTCAGATTTCCCAACAATTGCGCTGGCATTTAATGTTATAATACATTATACAACAAGCAGGGTGCATGAGAGGGGCTAAAGTGGCAGTGGAAAGGGAGATAAATGAGGATGGGTAGAGGTACTAAGTGAGAGAAAACACAATATTTTGTAAAATAACCAGCATTTATGAAGACTTTTAAAACAGAGAGGGAGACACTGTATTTTTTGTCTGTGTGTATGCAAACATTACTGGTGAAATCCAACAGACACCTCACCATACCCGACTTAAAGCATCTGTACCCAACTATTTACCAGAAAATGCATTTATTAGGGGGCTGTAGCACCACAAACTCCCGCCTCCCGAAGGTACGTCCCTGTGCACTTGCATGACCGACCCCAACTGTACTCACATCTTTCTCCACCATTTCAGATTTAAGGGCAGGTACATATTTGCCGTAGAATGATCTTACAATGTCTCTGATTCTCACACAAATCACGCTCAGTACTTCACTTAAAAGCCAGATTACATCCCACATTCTTTCAGCCATGCACACCGAAAGAGCCTTCTTAGACCCTGTTGACAATCAGAGAGCACCTTACATCATCGCCAGTGGTATAAAGTCAAGTCAAGTGACCAATAACTGTCCGAGGCAGAGGGATAGGGGCAGAGAAAGAACAACAACACAAGAGAAAGCAGAGAGACAGCCAGATAAGCAAAGACAGAGAAACTGAAAGGTGGAGTAGAGCAAGAGAGATAAGCGAAAGGGAGAGGCAGAGAGAAACAAAGTTAAATGGGTGAGTGCGAGGCAGTGAGAGAAAGATGAAGAGCAAGGGAATAAAGAGATAGCGGCAGAAAGAGAGAAAAGCAGTGTGAAAAGAGAGTGTGCGAGGAAGATAGTGCCTTACATCCCCGCCAGGGGTCTACAGTGCTATATTAATTCTGCACTACAGAACAAATCAAGTCAAGTAACAAATAACTGTCCGAAGCAGAGGGATGGGGGAGAGAAAAAATGGGAACAAGAGAGAAGGCAGAGAGACAGCCAAAGAAGCAGAGAGAAAACCTGAGAGGTGGGGTCGAGCAAGAGAGGGAAGCGAAAGGGAGATGCAGAGAGAAACAAAGTGAGAGGGGTGAGTGCGAGACAGTGAGAGAGAAATAAAAAAGATCAAGGGAATAAAGTGACAGCGACATAAAGAGAGAAAAGCAGAGAGAAAGGGATAGAGAGAGCGAGAGACAGTGAAAGGGGGAGAATGCATTTACTTGGGCGAGATTTGAGACTCTTCATGAGAGAAGGAACATGCTTGAACTTCGATCCCTTTTGGCCCCGCACCTCACTCGCCTGACCCATGACAGTTAACCCCAGGCGGACTGGGAACATGGTCCAGTTGGAAGATTGACTGACTCTACCCCACGTGTACTGGCCTTTGAGGGGCCTGCTTGAAAACATTGGGTGTTGTGAAGCTGGTATGTACATACATGTTCTCAGAATCCATCTCACTTCTGTGTCCTACAGCATCCTGCCCCCTCCCCCAAGCAGCCCCTTCATCCCCCTTCCTTGGACTTTCTTCATGACTGGTGGTGATGAGGTTGCCATGGGAACGGTTTTGGCTCACAGATGTAGAGACACATCGCTCGGTGGGGCAATGAGTGTCTAGACAAGGAGGACCCTCAGGAGCCCCTAAACTGAGCCACCGTCAGAAATGAAACAAGACGTCAGCGTTTAGTTGCTTCGGCCGTAAAATGGATCCAAAAAAAAAAAGAAGCTCGTGAGTGGTGCCGCACGCGCCACAGCGAGCATATGTCTTCAATTATGGCGGCCAGGTCTGGCCGCCATAATTGAAGACATATGGGCTTTGGTCCGCGTAACAGACACCAATAGGCCATAGGCGGAGCTACGCGACCGCCTATGGCCTATTGAGTGTTCTGTTATAAAACAGCACGCATGCTAAGTCCAATCGAAATGGACATTGAAATGCACGAGCTATGTGGAATTTCAAGGTCCATTTTTGAAACCCTGGAAAAAGGGCTTTTCGCTTGCAAGCCCTAAAAAGGTGAAAAAGATATCCTACATGATGACAAGACACTGGGGTAACACTCTTTTGTCCAAAACAGAAAAGATAGTGCAGAAATTATATGTTAGAATGATTAAGTAGCTGCAAATGGGGTATACAAACACCATCACCCTAGTCAACACACACTGTCAAACAAGATTAGGCCTGACCCTAGTCCACGCATACTGCCAACCTACAATAGGCCTGTATAAGCTCCCTTTAGACTTAGGGGGTACACAAAACCAAGGGAAGCAGAAATACTACCTGCTCCACATCAACACCAGCCAAACCCTAGTCAACGCACACTGGCAAACTACAATAGGCCTGTATAAGCTTCCTTTTCACTTAGGGGGTACATAAAACCACGGTGAGCAGAAATACTACCTGCTCACCATCAACGCCAGCCAAACCCTTGTCAACGCACACTAAAAACCTAGAACAGGCCTGTATAAGCTCCCTTTTGACTTAAGGGGTCCTCAAAACCAAGGGAAGCAGAAATAGTACATGCTCCCCATAAACGCCAGCCAAACCCTAATCAACGCACACTAAAAACCTAGAACAGGCCTGTATAAGCTCCCTTTTGACTTAGGGGGTACTCAAAACCAAGGGATGCAGAAATAGTACCTGCTCCCCATCAACGCCAGCCAAACCCTAGTCAACGCACACTAAAAACCTAGAACAGGCCTGTATAAGCTCCCTTTTGACTTAGGTGGTACACAAAACCAAGGGAAGCAGAAATAGCACCTGCTCCCCATCAAAGCCAACCAAAACCTAGTCAACGCACACTGGCAAACTACAATAGGCCTATATAAGCTCCCTTTTGACAAAAAAATTAAATATCATAAATATTATATTATATGTATATGTATATTATATAATTATATATTATATCATTTATTATATATTGCATAATATATTATAATATATATATATATAGCATTATAAATTATATATTATAAAATAAATTTTGAAAAAAACATGTTTGACAACCTTTAAATAGTGAAAAACAATGATTAGGACAATATGTGAAAAATAACTTCCTTTGGAACATGCATATGCCATGTTATCAAAATTAATTCCTTTAATTAAAAGGAATTGCTGGCGTAATTCCACTTTTTGAAAATAATTGCCGGAGCGTGAAAGCACTGCGACCGTCTCCCAGAAGCTACAACGAACTGTAAACATCTCCTCCCCAGTGATGTAGGGGGGTACAAAGCTCGATGGGGAGCAGCGGCAGATAGGCCGAACCTATGGAATTCAGACCCCCGTGACGTAGGAGGTGTACTGACAGAGCCACCCGGCCCATCCATACCCGCACGCATGCAAACACGTACACACACATGCACGCATTCATGCACCCTGAGGGCGGGCTAGCCCGAAGGGTATAAATAAATGGGCGTAAGACCGCTCGTGGTATTCGGCCCGTAGCTATAGCCAGTGTCTGTGTGTGGTCTCTGGAAACAGTGTAGATTAGAACCCACTCTGCGGCCTAGGTATTCTTACCCCCGGTGCTATGGCACCACATTGGCGACGAGTCGATCTTCCAACGCCTCGCCTCCGCGTCTCCTACCCTTGCGGCGCTCACGCATCGGCGTTCGAGCCTGGCAATCGTGGCGCCCTCTACAGGGTTCCTGCCACGTGGACCTGCTGGCCGGCCATCGTACCCGCGGCCTGGCCTGGTGCCTCCGCGTACCCGTCTTCGCGCCCGGCGTGGCGCCCAGGTGAGCCCTCCCTGCCAGGAGGCGTCGCCCTTCATTGCCGGCTGCCGCGAGTGTCCCTGCTGCATGACGGTGCTCCCTGCGGCGCTGCCCGCCCTGCGCCTTCTGTTCGTACCAGGAGCCTGTCCTTTGGGCCCGGGGACGCGCTTCCCGCTCTGTGACGCCTCGGCGAGCGCCCTGGAGGGGGAGAAGCGAGTAGTGCCCTGACGCTGGAGAGGCCCACCACGTGGCTACAGGGGCCCTGTCTGTCTTCCGGCTCCTCACCCCCAGCCTCACTGCGCACCCTGCCAGCCCCTGGCAGCGCGACGAAGAACATATCTCCTGTGCCACCATCCAGCGCCAAAAGGAGGCAGACGTCGCGAGTGTCGCCCGCAAATAGCCTGCATACCCACACTGGCCAGGGCTATAAATCAGGCCGCCGCCGCCGACGACAACAAAGCCCCGTCACTCAGGCCCCACAAGTCGTGGCACCCAGAATGCCGCAGCGCCGCTAGGTGGCGCCGGTGCTCAAGGACCTGTCGCAACTGCCCCGCCTGCACATCTTGGCCATGGCGTGGCCGCTCCTCTGCCGCCCTTCAGCGATCTCTCTGAACCCTCCACTGCGGCAGCACGATGGCGGCTATGGATTGGGCGCCTGGACCACTACTTTGTTGGCGTCCGGGAAACAGATGGAAGAGCCAAGCGAACCCTGCTGTTGTGCTATGGCGGTGATGAGCTGCACAAGCTCTTTGAGACCCTGCCTGACAGGGGCGAGGCCCATGATTACGCAGCGGCTGTTACTGCTCTGAACCGATACTTTGACCCGCGTGTCAACCCGGATTATGAATGGTTCAAGCTGCGCCAAGCGCACCAAGGCAAAACGGAGTCCATTGACACCTACTATGCACGCCTCCGCAAGCTTGCGACGGCCTCCGAACTACCGGACCAGAGGGCAGAGCTCCGGGCGCAACTTATCCAAGGCTGCAGATCGGTCCAACTTCGACGCCTCATCCTGAGACAACCGCGCATCTAGCTCGATGAGATCCTTGTGCTGGCCCGGTCACACGAACTGTCCAATGCCCGCGCCTATGAGATGGAAGCGGCTCTACACCGGTCTGGAACCGCGAATCGCACGCCAGCGATCAAGGAAGAACACCTCGACGTGATTCACCGGCGGCAGCACTCAGTGAGAGGGACCACGAGGGCGGGCCCCCAGTCATCCTGCAGGAACTGCAGGATAGAATACCCCGCCAGTGGGAGATGCTTCGCGAAGGGCAAGACGTGCTCAAACTGCGGAAACCAGAATCAATTCGCAAAGGTTTGCCGGAGTGGCAACAGTCGTCGACCGACCAACGCAGGCACAAGAGGCGCTACTCGAGGTGTGCATCAGCTGTCGCTTGAAGACCCTGGTCCTTGCAGTGACGCTTCTCGCGCGGCGTTTAGTTTGGAAGACGATGATGATGAGGTGTACTTCGTGTCCTTCGTTGGTAGAGATGGTGCGCGGAGACGGCCGCCACCAATGTGCGACGTACAGATCGCAGGATCCCCGGTACATGCTCTGATCGACACTGGGGCATCCGTGAACGTCATGGACAGCATCCAATATGACCGTCTCTCCCCTCGCCCACCTCTCTCTCCGTCCAATGCTAAAATCTACACCTACGACAGTGATGATCCGCTACCCCTTCGTGGAGTAATTCATGTGGTAGTATCCACATGAAGTGAAAACGAAGTTCCATGTCACCGGAGGAAAGCGTTGCACGCTGCTCAGCTGTCACACAGCTGAGGACCTTCAACTGGTGTTTTTCGCCAACCAGGTGCACGAGCAGGTAGAAGAGGAACTATGGAAACTTGAGGAACTCGGTGTCATCGAGAAGGTTTCTGGCCCGATGCCCTGGGTGTCCCCCCTCGTGGTCACCCCAAAGCCCAAACAACCCAGCGCCATTCGTCTATGTGTGGACATGCGTCTCCCAAACAAGGCCGTCAAAAGAGACAGACACCTCACCCCCACGATCGACGACATCGTCGCGGACCTAAACGGGGCCCGTTGTTTCTCGAAGTTGGATCTGAATGCGGGGTACCACCAACTAGAGCTCTACCCGGATAGCCGTAATATAACCACCTTCCCGACACACGTCGGCCTACGGCGCTACAAACGGCTGAGTTTCTATGTCTCCTCGACCGCTGAGGTGTTTCAGAACGCAATCAAAGAGACCCTCTCTGGACTCGCCGGCGTCATCAACCTGAGCGATGACATCCTCGTCTTTCCAAAAACACTCGAGGAGCACCATGCTCACCTCAGGGCCACCCTGCAGCGCCTGGTGGACCATGGCCTTACCCTGCACCTCGCAAAATGCTCCTTCTACCAGGAGTCGGTGGAATTTTTCAGGTATGTGTTCTCCCGAGACGGGCTGCGTGTCGACCCGAAGAAAGCGGAGGCCATACGCTCAGCACCTCGACCCACATCGGCCACCGAAGTCAGGAGTTTTCTTGGAATGGCGACGTATTGTGGCAGTTTCATCCCCAACCTAACCTCCCTAGCTGAACCCCTGCGCGCACTGACCAAGGCCGGCCAACCGTGGATATGGTCGGTGAAGGAAGATAGTGCGTTCTCAGCAATCAAAGACGCTCTAATCGATGACAAAGTCATGGCCTACTTTCGCCCTCATCGTCGCATGGCAGTCATGGTTGACGCCAGTCCCGTCAGGCTCGGCGCAGTGCTCATGCAAGAGATAGAGGCACACAAATGGGTCCCCACCGCATATGCCAATCGTGCTCTCACGGCCATCGAAATGCGCCATGCGCAGCTTGAACGTGAAGCATTAGCGATCAAATGGGCCTGCCATCATTTCCACCTGTACCTGTATGGCCACGAGTTCAAAGTTGTCACAGACCACAAGCCGTTGGCACCCCTATTTGCAGGAACAAACCAACTCCCCCCCCCCCCGAGGATAGAGCGATGGGCTGTCCAACTGCAAACATACCGATTCAAAGTCATTTTCTGGCCCGGGAGCAGCCAATCCCGCTGACTTTCTGTCGTGGCACCCGAAGGTCGTTTTCCCCGCGATGGCTCACGAGGACACAGAAGAAGTGGAGGAGTTTGTGAAGATGCTGACGCTGGATGCTTGCCCCGAATCCCTCACGCTCGAGGACATTGGGAAAGCCACGAGGAAGACGAGTGTCTCCGCCGAACTAAAGCGACACTAGCGGACCGCAGCTGGAAGCACTTCCTGGATGGAGCTAGTGCCCTCACGGCCGAAGAGAAGTCTTTTCGTCAGCAAATCTGGAAAGCTCAAAGTGAACTCATCGAAGGGCCCCACGGGATAGTCCTGCCATTGTGGTCCCCACGAGTCTGCAGAAAGAATTGGTACGCATCGCACATCATGGTCACCAAGGGGTGTTGAAGGCCAAAGCGCGGCTGCACAGTAAGGTGTGGTTCCCAGGAATGGACTTTGCAGTCGAGGAAGAGGTGCGTAATTGCCATTCGTGCAGCATCACAGGCCAAGACCCTGCCCCGCACCCGGTCATCACTGAGGAGCCATGTACAGAGCCTTGGACAAGACTAAGCATTGACTTTGGGTCTTTCCCCGACGGGAGACACACCCTAGTGATAATAGACTCACACTCGCTCTTCCCCGTGGTCGAAATAGTGTTATCCCCTGCATTTGCCCATGTCAAGGCAGCATTGGACAGAACATTTGCCATGATGGCCGACCCACCGAAATACGGTCACACAACGGCCCTCCATTTCAAGGGAAAGAGTTTCAGGCATATATGACGGCACGGGGCATCCGTCATAGGAAGATCACGCCTCAGTGGCCCCAGGCGAACGGAGAGGTCGAGAGGTTCATGCGCACGCTGAACAAGGCCCTTCAGATCGGGGTTGAGAGAGGGGAAGCAGCGGAGGAGTGTTTGTCACGATTTCCGAGTGCATATCATCAAACACCCCATTGCCCCACCAGATGTGCACCAGCGCACTTACTGTTCAGGAAGGCTCCAAGAGACTGTGTGCCGATGGGTCCCTCCTAGCACACGCCGGAAATGGACCAAAAAGCTACTTAGCTGAGAAGGCAACGTACAAATGAAAGAGCAAGCCAGTCCAGGAGGGCTAGACCCAGATCCCTGGTAGTTGGTGACAAGGTGATCTTGAAGAATCAACACCACAACTGGCAATATCTCACGGCATACGAACCCGAAGTGTGGCAGATCGTAAATGTTCAAGGCACCATGGTGTCGGCAACCAGAGGAAACAGAGCTGCAACACGGAATGTATCCTGGTTCAAGAGAGTCACAAGAGGTCGAGAGACTGATGGGCCCGCGTCTGCAGATGTGGATTGCGAGATGGAAGATCAGGCCCCTGGCGAGACACCGCTGAGCCAACCAAGGGAAGACACCTCTCAAGCAAGATCGGAGCTAGAGGCTACCGCGAGCAGCGAAGGTGCGACAGGCGCGCCTGTGAGATCTGAGGAGTGTGCTGGAAAGAGGGGAGGTGCCGAGAGCCAGCGGAATCAGAGATACAACCTCGGACCCAATCCGACTCCCAGCCAGCGACTGAAGGACTACGCCTGGACACTGGGTCCTGGACAAGCACCCCTGTGAGATGGACTATATATCTATGAGTTGGGAGGGATGTACTGACGGAGCCACCCGGCCCGTCCACACCCGCACGCACGCACACACGTACACATGCATGCACGCATTCATACACCCTGAGGGCGGGCTAGCCCGAAGGGTATAAATAAATGGGCCTAAGACCGCTCGTGGTCTTCGGCCCGTAGCTATTGTAGCGTTTGCTATTTGCGTCATGCAGTGGTGCAGTGCGCTCACGCTAATAATCACAGGAGCCAGCAGATTAGTTTTACACGTGGCTCCGACTGACTAGCCGAGGCCCCGCCTTTATTATTTATACCCGCGAACGTGTGACGTCGCACGTCAGCGTTCGCTTGTTCCGGTCATGTGGGAGCGCGCGGACGCCATCTCGTTGTCAGAACACTACATTCCTTCCAACCTTTAATAAGCAACTACATTTTTAATATTACGCTTCAAACAAAATGACGATGAAACAGCTACCAGTCTCAGTCCTTGATGGTTACACCAGATAGTCCGCCAGCTGCGACGATGGCGCCGGATATGTTCGTAGGCTGTACCGGCCTTGTCCACCTCGGTATCCAGCCGCCTGCGGGGATCTGCTCTCGGGGGTGTTAGGCTCCCCTTGGAGTGAGGGGGAGAGAGGCTGATCACCCCTGGGGGATGCTGGCAAGGATCGATCACATTGGTCCATCAGATTTTCATCATCGGGCGGCAACTAGTCTGTGTCCAGGGCTTCTGACGGTTGACTCAGGGGCATTCCTTCCGACTCAGGCCCGGGCCCTCTCGGAGTCTTGGGATACGCTTTCTTGAAGAAAGATACGTCTCTCGTGACAGTCTCTGCACCTCTTTGAGCGGTTACCATCGTGCCGGTCCACATGTGACAGTCCATGGCCGGTGCTCTAAAGGAAGTCTGAACTTGCTTCCAGGATATCGATCCTTGACATACACTCGATCTTGCAATTGGATGTTGGATTCTTTGGCTCCTCTCCGCTTGCTGGCTTGGTCGTTTGAGCGAGTCCGATTGACTAAGGTCTTTTCTCCGCTGGCCGGCCTGGGGACCCAGGTCGGGTGGTGAGGAAGTGTGTCACTCAGAGTTCGGCCCATGGTCGCCGTTCCCGGCGCTGCCTCTGTGGTGAGGTGAGGGGTCATCCGATACTCCCTCAAGAAGCTATATATCGCCCTTTCCATGGGGGATCCGTCGGCCACTGCGATGCGTATTGTCTTGTTGAGGGTGCGCATGAACTTTTCCACTTCCCCATTTGCTTGGGGCAGGCGGGGGTGATTTTTCGATGGTGAATTCCCCATCCTTTCAGATATTCTGCAAATTCTTGCCCCTGGAAGGGGGGTCCATTGTCTGTTTTTACCACCTCGAAAATGCCATGAGTGGCAATGGTCTTTTCAAATTTCGCAATCACCTCACTTGCCGTCTGGCTTCCCACAATTTCCACTTCCGGATACTTGGTGAAGTCATCGATTATCACTAGGGCATAGCGTCCGTCCGGGAGATGCCCAAAATCCGCACTCACACACTCCCACGGTCTCTTGGGATTTTCTTCCGTGACCACAGGGTGGGGTCGATCTGCTTGCCCTGACGCTTGACACCAGTTACATGCTCTCACTGCTTGTTCGACCATGGCGTCCATGCCGGGGAACCAGACTTTGGCCCTCAGTCTGCTCTTAGTTTTCACCATGCCTTGATGCCCTCGGTGTGCTAAGTCTTCTGCTTGCTGGGTGAGGCTCGTCGGCATCACTAGTCTATGGCCTCGCAGGAGACATCCTTGGCCATCAACGGATAGCTCTCCTTTCACTCTTAGGATTGATTCCAGCGTCAGCTTCGCCTGGGGGGTCTTTCGGCTCAAAGACTCTTGGATGGCCTTCCAGTCTCCCGACCTGACTGCCTCCGCGGCCGCTTGCAGGCATTCGTCTGCTCTTGAGGCCTCAATGATTGCTGCTAGGCTCATGGGGAGGGGTCGTGATCTCTCAGTCACTAGACGGACAAATTCTTCTGTGTCCTCCGCCTCTTCCTGTTCCTCTTTGGTTGCTGCCCGAGGATGCCTGGATAGATAGTCCGCCGGGTTCGTGGACCCTGGTTTATACTCCACCCTATAATCGTATCCTTGCAACTGGAGGATCCATTTCTCGATTCTGGGTGGCGGCTTTGAAGCCGATCCTTGGAATAGCGGTATGAGTGGCTTGTGGTCGGTGGACACCGTGAAGTGATGGCCATACACATACACATGGAAATGCCTGCAGGCCTAATGAATGGCGATAGCCTCCCGCTCAATCTGCTTGTATCTTTGTTCTGTTTCGGTCAGGGACTGACTGGCGTAGGCGATGGGGGCCCACTCTCCGTTGTTTTGCAGTTGGGCCAGTACCACTCCAAGTCCATACGGGCTAGCGTCTACGGCCACATTGGTTGGCTTTGCGTGATCGAAATACGACAAGGTGGTGTCTGCCGACAAGGCCGCTTTTGTTGTACTGAATGCTTGCTCTTGTTCAGGGCCCCACTGCCATGTGGATGTGGACTTTGCTAGTTCTCTGAGGGGCTTGGTCAGGTTGGATAGATCGGGGATAAAGCGCCCACAGAAGTTAACCATACCCAGGAAGCTCCGGGCTTCGGAAATGTTCATAGGAGCGGGGGCCTCCTGGACGTCTTTCACCTTCTCGGGGTCCGGGGCTACCCCTTGATCAGAGAATGTATATCCGAAGAAGCTAATTCAATTCCGTAGGAACTGGCACTTCTCCCTGTGCAGAGTGAGGCCTGATTTTTGGATCCTTTTAAGGACTCCTCTCAGTCTCTGGTGATGTTCTTCCACTGTTGATGCGTAGATCAATAGATCATCGCTAACATTTAGCACTCTGGGGAGTCCACTGAGGACTTCTCTTATGGTGTTCTTAAACACATCAGCAGCACTGGAGATGCCGAAGTTTAGGCGCCGGTATCGTCTGAGGCCTACGTGCTTAGAGAAAGTGGTGATATACCTCGAGTCTGGGTTGAGTGGCAGTTGGTGATAGCCTGACCGGAGGTCCATTTTGGAGAACCACTTGGCTCCGTTCAGCTCTCCCAGGATATCGTCGATGGTGGGCGTTAGGTGTCTTTCCCTTTTGACTGCGGCATTGGGAAGGCGCATGTCCACGCAGATGCGGATTTGTCCAGGCTGTTTTGGCTTCCTGGCAATCACAATCGGAGATACCCATGGGGTTGGCCCGCTGACTTTCTCTATGATGCCTTGTCTTTCTAGGGCCTCCAGCTCCTCCTCGACCTTCTGCCTTAGATGGAATGCAATTCGCCTGTGTCTCAACGCCACTGGCTGCACCGACTGATCAATGTGCAGGGATACCTCTTTTGCTTTCAAACACCCGATTCCTTTAAACACTTCCCCAAACTCTTCCATGATGGTTTCCAACTCTTCCTCTAGAACTGCCGTGGCAAACGATATTAGTTTCAGCTCTTCGGCCAATTGCCCGCTTAACAGCATGCCGCTGCCTTCTTTTGTGACGTAAATGGTGGTGACAATTTTCGTCTCTCCGTGCTCCACGTTGGTTTTGAAACATCCGATGAGTGGGATGGGGGTCTTTTGGCCTTACGTGAACACTCGGATCTTCGCTTCTTGCTTGGCTTGGCGAAAAATGAATTTCTCGTAGTCTCTGTTTGCCATGGGCTCAAAGTGGGCATTTAAGGCGGTCAGTAGGGTGTGATACGTTTTTCGGAGTTGCTTCCACAAGGGTTTTGTATATTCGGTGGATGTATTTACCACCAAGGTGTAGTAAGAGTGCTCTGCGTCTTTCTCTAGATATCCCGGCCCCCTCAAAGTATATTTGGAGGCGATCAGTCCAGTCCCTCCAGCGTGGGGCTAGGGACGATGGGGAACCGTCGACGACGAATGGCTCAACGGCTGGGATCGACGCCATGTTGGCACGTGCACCGCGTGCTACTCAGGCTGTGTACCGTCCCTTCACCTTCTGGGCAAACGTTGAGAGTCGACGCTCCTCAATCCACAGGGCGCAGCAATCAAGCTATCATCCACTGCGGCGTGGCCAGGTCGAGGTCATCAGCCCCAGCAAGGGGTGCAAGCACTACAATCCAGCGTGGGTTAACCACCTGGCCCAGGAGGGCAAGTGGGGCGCTGCTCCACCTGTAACTAGTCCGTGAGCCCTTGGGAACATACTTTCGACCCTCAGGGCGGGGGCTGCCTGCTCAGGCGGGCCTACCAGAGGGCTCCGAACCGGGTGGACTCAGCGACAGGCTTCCGTGGGTCAGGCATAGAAAAAGGGTTTGCGTCCCTGCTCGGGGATTCAAATCGATACCCTCGTCGCCGGTGTAGCGTTTGCTATTTGCGTCATGCAGTGGCGTAGCGCGCTCGCGCTAATAATCACAGGAGCCAGCTGATTAGTTTTAGACGTGGCTCCAACTGACTAGCCGAGGCCCCGCCTTTATTATTTATACCTGCGAACGTGTGACGTCGCACGTCAGCGTTCGCTCGTTCCGATCACGTGGGAGCGCGCGGACGCCACCTCGTTGTCAGAACACTACAGCTATAGTCAGTGTCTGTGTGTGGTCTTTGGAAACAGTGTAGATTAG